>NW_023994042.1:3825000-4140000 GCF_015586225.1 Lucilia sericata
TGGAGGAATATATCTACATAAAGCAACCTGAAGGATTTAATGATAGAACGGAAAAAGTTTGTCAACTTAAAAGAAGTCTTTATGGTCTTAAGCAAGCGCCAAGATGTTGGAATAGGAGATTTGGAAAACACTTAGTAAATCTTGGATTTAAAGCAAGCGTTACAGATCCATGTTTTTATATCAGGGAAATAAATGGCAAAAAATTACCCCTAGTACTTTATGTGGATGATGGTTTAAAAGCCTCAACTGACGTCAAAGATCTCGAAGAATTCCTTGATGAACTTTGAAGTGAATTTAAAATTGTAAATAAGGAGGCTGACTACTTTCTTGGAATCCAGATAAAGAGGCAATATAGCGTAATTAAAATTAGTCAAGAAGCTTATGCAAAAACGATTTTGGAGAGATTTAATTTTAGTAGTTGCAAAAAGGTAAATACACTAATGCTAAAATCAAACGATTAGGGAAAGAACGAAATATTTCAAAAAAGTAAAGACATTTAATTTCCTTATCGACAAGCTGTTGGCACGTTAATGTATCTTATGCTTGGTACACGACTAGGCCTTGCATACTCTGTTGGGTATCTTTCAAGAACATTAGAAAATCCAACATCTGAAGACATCACTCGTGTAAAAAGAGTATTCAGATACATTGCAGGAACTATTGATTTTGGTGTAGTATACAAGAAAAATGAGAAATGTGAACTAGAATGCTACAGTGTAGTTATTAAATATGCTGGAGGAGGAATTTCTTGCTGACATCATGATCAAACCTCTTCAGCCAATACGTTTAAAACTTCTTTGTTCATTATTGGGTTTCTAAAGTGTCAACTCTAAATAACAAGGGAATGTTTTGATGATAGTTATTTGTTATAGTTAACACTTCTTATTACTGTTTATGTTTAAATAGTTTGTTTTGATCATGTATTATTTTTTTATATTGTAATAATTATATTTTTCATAATACATCAGTCCTTATAAATAAATACTCAAACACAGCACTATGGACGTATTCAGCATTTTTTTTTTTTTGCTTTTCAAATTTTGTCGGAATATCATAGGTGTTTATTGACAAGATGTGTTTTGAAAGGTATATAATAGTTGAGCATTAGGTTTTTAAGAATTTAGAATTTTTAATCAGTTCCAATAACATTTTATAAACAAACATAGAAATTAAATCGGGTTACTAACAGGGTTTAAATAAAAACTAGTATCCATATAATCATTTTTGAAGAAATTGTTTTTGATACCTGTCAAGACAACCGACCATAGTACCATCATTTTGCTTATTGAAAGAGTTCTGCAAAGCGAACTTATTTTCATCGCAATAGAATCCTCGTAAATTTTTCACTGTTGTTGTTTCCATTCACATCGGTTCACATACTACTCGTACAACCAGATCTAGCTTTCAAGAAGAAGCTCTGTGCAAATTTGCATTTACATATATGTATATCTTCCAAAATATACCGGAAATGCCTGATTGGTTGATCGGTTGTTGACAGTTTCTTGAGAATTTGCATAACATTGAAATACGTATACTGTCAGGCTGAACTTTCCTAACGCTCTTTAAATAATGTTGTAAACTTCTTTATAGTAAAAGTTGATTTAAGTCCAACAATTGTCAAAACCTAGAAGTGCATATGGTAGCATTTTCAACGAACATTTCTAAATAAAAAGATAAAAAAATAAATGTATCAATTCATTCGTATGATTTTAATACGACAATCAAACAACAAGTGTTATAATTTTATATGTTAAACGCTTTGATTAACCAACTCAGCTGTCACACTTTGATGAAAATCCTATTTACATTTCAAACAAACAAATGAAAAAAATAAACACACAAACAAACAAACAAAACAATGTATTTAAAACGCATTGCAATGATAAAAAAGGATCAACATATAACAACAAATCAAACTGAACTATTAAAAACAAATATTTGTTGTGGACAACAAAAACAAAAAACAACGGAAAACAGAAGCGGAAACAAGGAGAGAACAAATAATCTACACACTGCGTGAGTCAAGATGAAACGAAAATTCATCGCTTACAAAGAAAGTGACATGTGGACAGACAGTCAGATATTCGTACATACAACTATTTTGTACAAAATTTGTACATGAGCTTAGTATGTAATTGCATTTACATTTTCTATATATGATTGTGTATGTGAGTGTCTGAGCTGGTTTGTGTATTGAGATTTAACAAACCCAAAGTGCGAAAAAGGCAACAACAAAATTTGGGGTGTTAATACAAAGTGAACATATGCACCGAAGGCGCTTAATATTAAAAAAAAAACAACAACAACAGAAACAACAAAATAAATCCTACAGTAATACTCTCTATTAAATGACTGAATGTCAGAATAACTCCTCGCCATAAAACCCGGCAGCACATCCGTTTGTTCAATTTGTACAATTGTCGCTTGCAATATTTTTTTTTTTTGGATCGAACAAACAAACTCACTTTCTAGTGAAACTACAAACGAATAACTTCCGATTACAACTTTATTTGTATGTATTTATCTACATATACTTACATACATATATATGTTTCAAAAAAGTCCTTTTTATTATATTTTATTTGTATTTTATTCGACCATTTATTTTATTCAATGTGAATTCATGTACATTAGGGTGGCCCTGTTTGTATGGCGTCAAAATAAGTTACTGATGTTCCCACCGAAAATGTCAGCTTGCTTCATTCTAAGATACCAATTCTCAATTTTTATCCTGGGGTCAATATTTGCTGAGCTGGGTCAAAGGATGAAAATGTCCTTTTTTAAGGATTTTCCAATTTTTTTCATCACGAAAATTAAAATAAAAAAAAACTATTACTTAAGTTAGTTTGAAAGGATGTTTGCATATACATTAGGGTGGCCTCAAAATGGTGAATGAAAATGAAAAGGATTAAAAGGGCCTTTTTTACGGGTTTTCAATTTTTTTATCACGCAAATGAATGAAATCAAGCCAGTTCAACTAAAATATTTCTTTAATAACACAGACCAACGAAATTAAGGTTTTTGAAAGCTTTTAAAACCAATTGGACTATTTAATGTATTTTTAGCTGCTGAAACTGAATCTGATATCTGTTTTTTTCTATCACCCGCCATTTTCTCGCAAACAATTTTTCGATGTCATCAAAAAAACGAGTCTTCATTATAAATTTTTTCTAAGTTTAATTTAAATCTGTTGAAAACAAGAGGTTTCAAGAGGATTTCCCAATATTGCATTTCTTGAGTTTGACCTTCACAGTTTATGGGTTAACATTATTTGATTTTACTAAAACTTCAGATGTATATTTCCTATTATCTTGAATTTTATATTCTTTAAAAGTTTTATATAAAATGCATAACAGTTAAGAATAAAGCCTGTTTTTCAAAAAAGTTTACAAAAAATAGTTTTTCTCCGAATTCTCAACATTCAAATCGCAGGTACCGATAATATGTGAGAGATATCGACCAAATTTTTTTACTATTTTATTCCCTTCTTTATTGTCCATAAGTCACATGGAGATTTTCCCAAAATTTTAATTTGATTTTTGAAACGGCCGTCTGAAGGGTTTCTCATTTATGACTATGAGGATAAAAACTCACATTTAAGTTAATACAAATATATTTAACATATATTAGAATATTTCTCAAAATTTGTTATTTTTTTTAAATATTTCTCATGTAAGTATTTTGTGACACTAAAGACCGGAGGAATTTGTAATAGGTAGGAAGGTTGATAGGAGGATGTATACTACATTAAAAACCGAAGAAATACACCTAGGCCACTATCGGGCCTGTTGTGCGCTCCTTATCATGAAAAAACGGGAACTGAATGAATTATTTTTCAGTGTTCAGAAACTCAGTTTCCTGAACGTAATTCCTAAGAATCTTCCAATCAGTGTTAGTCAGGAATGTTATTTCCGGAATAACATCAGTTCCAAGATACTTGGATCTAACTTCGACGAATGCCTGGCAGTTGCAAAGAAAGTGCTCCAGAGTTTCACTGTCCTCTCCACATGCTCTACATTCGTCTGAATCCGCACGTCCAATTTTGCATAGATCTGCTCGAAATCCTGTGTGTCCACTCAGAATACGTACCATCATACTAACTTCAGACTTGCTCATTTTGAGGAGATTTTTCGTCTTTCTCTCATCAGGGTCACCCCATAGGATATTCGTGGTTCTACCCACAGTTTCATTATTCCAAGAGGCCTTATGGGATTCTCTCACCCGTATTTTTAGTTCAGCTTTTGTTGCGTCGAATGGTTTTGCGTTTGTCAGGTTAACTGCCTTCAGCTCCCTTCCCTTTAAAGCTATTACATTCGCCCTTTCGTTACCGACTACTCCCGAGTGGGCTGGTACCCATATGATGTGAACCTTACCTCTGGGAGAGTATTCAGTTAAAGCTTTCTTACAATCCAATACGGTCTTAGATTTAGTTCTATCGCCTGATATCGCCCTAATTGCCTTCAGGCTATCGGTAAATATATTAAGCGTTGTGGGCGCCACATTTATTCTAATCCAATTTACGCATTCCGTTATTACTCGTACTTCTGCCTGGAAACTTGTGTTATTATTTGGTAAACGGTGGTATATTTTTGTTTCTCGGTCTTCTATATAGAACCTCAGCCCCACTTTGTCCCCCAATTTAGAGCCATCCGTGTAACAACGGATTCCTACTGGTATTTGCTCTATTGTTCCGCTTGACCAAGACATTCTATCTGGGATCAGCGTTTCAAAGTTTCCGACGCACCCAGTGTCTGGTTCATCTGCTTCATCAATGCATGTCCAGTATGCATTGATGAAGTATTACACATGGCACCACTTATACCCAAGCAGCATGTACGCTGAACTCCCTGTAGTAGTTTCATGTTGCACTTTTTGCAAAAACTACTTTCCACTTCAGAGCCGTGGTGCCACTAGTTACGTCCTATCACCCGAAATTCTTCCAGAATGCATTTTTATAATTTTAAGTATAAGTCCAGAGGCAAAGACAGCCACTATTCGCAACATCTGAAAAATTACAGAATTTTATATTTGGTACTCAAGTATGCAGTCAGAAGTCCTAGAAGATGAAAATGTGGAAAATTGGTGGGTGATACGACTTTTTTATTTACATATTCGGAATTAGCACACCAAATAACACTAGAATTAATGAAAATTATTTATTTTTTTGCGTAAATTTGTTTTAAAAAAATATTTTGGTAAACTAAATTTACTATCAAATAAGATAATTAAAACATAAAGCAAATTTATATAGTATTGTCCGTCTCTGTATAAGTTAGATATACATATATATAATAATAAGCATTTCTAAAATTTATTTTTAAATCTAAAATATCTTTAAAAAATTGGCAAGCACTGAAAATAAATTTAGCATATCTTTTGATGTAAATGGAAATTAATAAAAGTAGACTCATAAAAAACAAATTTATTTTTCAAGTGCCGGTCTAATGCGTTAACATATCTAAATACTTGTATAGTGGTAGTTGACGTTTAGAGCCGACACGAATCGAGTCGTGGTGTACTCGAGTATTTTGTAGGTTTTTATTGGAGCTGTTATTGTTATTTAATTGTAGTACAACCCACATCTGTTAAATTCAATGAACTGTCAAAAAGGAAGTTCATCATAATGATCAACAATACTATTATCATCATAATGATGACGATTACCACTGTTGTAACATTTTTTTTTTGTGTCGGAGTGTTCGTTTATGTGTGTGTGTATGTGTATGTGTGCAGTCTGAAACCTTTAACTTTATCCTTTTGGCTCGTTTTTTTTCTTGTTTCTGTTTTTGTTGCTTCTTTTCAACTAACAAACATAAAATTCTTTTGTAACAAAAGTATTCTTTTCCAATTTTTCACCCTCTTTCTTTTAAATTCAAGAGTGTGTGTATGTTTGATTTGGTTTCTAGTGCCCTTTCAACACCCATCCGTTGAACAGCAAAGTAAACTGGTGTAAATTAAGCCCAGTGGATTAAATATATTTCCTTCTTTTTATTTTATTCATGAAATAATTTTGCATATTTACATTTATATGTACGTAAATTAACATTGTAAATATGTTTGAGCATTTTTATTCAAATGAAAAAATACATACATACATATATTTGGGATGCTAATCGCTTTAGCATCTCATTTAAACTTTTATTAATAATTTGACCTTTGCAAATATATTTTATGTCTTATTTTTCATATTACTGCAATTTTTTATGAGTTAGAATTGAAAAAAAAAATTATATTACTTCTGGAAATATTACTTTGGAATGGATGATAACATTCAAATCGTTAATTTGAAAAACCAACGCTCATTTACTACAAGACTGGTATGATCCAAAAAGGAACGTTTAGAGAAACGTTGAACGATGGTTAATAAGCTATTTATACCCTACACCACTTTAGTGGGGAGCGTATATTTGGTTTGTGCTGATGTTTGTAACATACAAAAATATTCGTCCTATACCCACCTTAAATTATATCAATCGGCTTAGAATAGTTTTCTGAGTCTGAGTTTAATTTAACTTGAAACTTTGGAACATAACATTTCATTATTATCAGTTTTTATATTTTCCACACTTCAGCCTGGGCTACGGAACTGCTTCAAAATTTAGTTCTAAATGTTAAGCTTACTAAATAAAACTAGCCGAGAATGTAAATAAAGATTTGAAATAATACAAACACTTTTGTCCCGAGAAAACAAGAGCTATATTTTCAAGACTCTGCCAAGTTAAATTCATAAAAACAATTTTCTCTCGTGGATTAGCGCCTGACATTTATATTCATGTTCCCAATCTTAAGATTGAAATTAAGTTTTAAACATTTTTCTAAAGGTGTTTCATTTTTTTTTTTTTTGTAAAATTTGAAAATTTTTTATAAATATGTATTTAAAGAGCTTATAAAAGAGGCAAAGATAAAAAATGCAAAATTTGCTCTATGTGCTATATGTGGTCTTGTATGTATGTGCTATCTGTATATTAAATTTGGGAAAAAGTCATAATGTCCATGGACATTATAACACGTCACCGAAATTTGACTTGCAAACGGCCCTACATGGCACTATATTTATTATAACTAGTAATAGAAAAACTTATAAATTAGAATTACGATTCCAGAAAGACATTCAACATTTTTTGTTATTATAAATCAATATCGTGAGACAACGACTACAAAAAATACACCAAAGTGTTTTTCCTTAAATTGTTTAGGGATGCATAGAATCCGCATCTCATTAAAGTTCACATATTAAACACTACAATAATTTTAGATTATTTGTACAATCTATATATATAAAAGAGTAGAGTTACTGACTGACTGACTCATTAATCATCGCAAAGCAAAAACGGTTGAACCTAGAATCATGAAATTTTGACAGTAGATGTGTTTTTGGTTATGTAGATCCACTAATTTTTTAAATTGTTATATTTAGGCGTAAAAAAAGGAAAAAACGAGTAAAACTGGTTTTCTTAATTATCTTACCTAATATTAGTGTTACAAGAAAAATTTTAAATGCACCTGTATCTACTCTTAAAATAAGCAGATGGGTGTCTGGTATTTTTTGAAATTTGTACTTTTAACTCTTTCACGCACAAAACTAAACATCTAGACTTTTTATGGATATGACTTTACCACACACTTTATTTTGACGTATATTGATCATTTTTGATGAAAAATGGAAAAAGTTTTTTCGAAGGATATCGCAGGATATTATCCTTTTTAGCATGTAGTGACATAAAAAAACTAACTTATTTTTCTCGCTCTATATCGAGACAAATGTAAAAAAAATCTTGGGACACCGGTGTCCCGTATACGTGAAAGGGTTAGTGGTGAAAATGTGTAACAAATGTAATTTTGGCCCTTAATAACTTTTAAACTAATAAACTAAATAACATTTTTGTAAATAATTTTACTATATCTCCCAAAATTAGGAGACACCTATTTGGAACTTTTTTAAAATGCAGTCCTTTTCGTATGTAAAAGTCAGAAAACTGTATTTTTGAAACTTTTTTAGCATATTAAGAAAACTTTTTTGATTTACTGAAGTATTCCTATTAAATTACGGACTAACTCTGTAATATTTGTTGAAACAAATATTTGCTATTTCACTGGGGAAAAAGTACCAAAAAGTGGGGAAAACGGGAAATTTAATTTTATTCAAACACATTGAGCCAATTTTTATAAAATTTGAAAAGGTAGTTTATTTACTCACACAAAAGAAGCTATTGGTATATTATTTTGGAATTCGAGGACCAAATTCGAGTAAATTGTTTGGTACCTTTTTAAAAGCACAATTTTTTTGGAACAAATGAATGCAGATTTAAATCGTTTGAGTTTTATCTGTGAAATATAGTTTTGAATACAGAACATTTTGTAAACTTTATTATCAAAAAAGTATATTTTTAAGCGAAAAGGGGAAAAATTGTACTATTTTTATTAGTACTTTCCATTAAGGTAGAATTTATTCCACATTTGGCACCTTTTCTTTCTTCAAATGATACTCTGTATGTTTTATATGTACCCCCGTTTCTGTAATTCTCGCATCGAGAAAATCTGTCGAAAAATTCATGATCATCAACAGAAAATTTCTTATTAAATTTTAATGAGTACAGTTTAAAAATAATCAGAGTCACACTGTTAAAAACTGGAAGACTATTATATTTTAAGTTTTCGATTCGAGAAAATTACAGAAACGAGGTAATGAATTCAAACACATGATTATTAAACATACACAGTCCTAATTGAATAAGATTCTTTAAGAGAGAACTTTTCAGTACTTTTTATCTCATAAACGGTACTTTTTGAATTTTCTAGGAACATAAATTTTAACATACATGGTCTTGACTGAATAATATTCTGTAAGTTAGTACTCTTTGGGAATTTATTGAGAGAGATTTTTGTACTTTTTCGTTTTTCCGATGGTACTTTTTCATATTTTTACGATATTGAACATAGAAATATAAAATTTAAACTGAAGGGGACTTTTGGTACTTTTTCATTCATCAATTATATTTTTTGAATTGTCTATAATATTATAGTAGATAGTAGATTGGATTGCAAAATATAAAAGGCCTTAGGGACAGAACTTGATGTGAAGGCTACCAAAATACTTATAGGACTGGGTAAACGCATTCCAAGGATTCTGATAGGCATGCTAACGGGTAGGAATAAAAGTCATCGAGCATATAATTTGCCACTATCCTAGGACACAGAATATTAAGTTGAAATGGCTGGGGAATAAGTTCCATAACAAACATGAAGAAATTGCAGGATTTAACCCCCGCAGTCTGCTGCTTTTATCATTCGATTGGAGATTATCTCACGTTTCTTCAATTAGGGAATTGACTCGGTAAATTTTCTGGGTTGAAACGCCATGAGAATCGACCAGTTTCAAGTCATCATTCCTTTTTATATATTTCATATCATTCTTGTAGTGTTCTTGTTTCTCTGTCTTTGGATCTTCAGTCTCTTTAAAGGGAATTACAATGAACCTTATGGTCTCCAAATGGATAAACCTTCTTAACCTAAACCTAAGGACACAATTATACATTGCTTCAAAACCCTTTCAAATGATAATCTACATTGTATACAATTTAAATAACAAACTAAAACAATACCTTCTTTAATCGGGACAGCTCGACAACAGTTACCACTGGACCTAAATTAATTTGAAAAATATTAACATAAATTCCACAATCACAACACAAATTTCTTAGAAACTATTTTTCCCTTTTTCATATGTGGCAACGATGTTCTATTTATTTACAAAATACGAATTTCAAAAAATACCAGCAAACTTCAAAAAGTTTTTTTGAGAGAGAGGAATGACACTACCTTCATATTTTTATCACGGAAAATACGGATAGAAAATTTGGCCAGCAAACTTCAAAAAGTTTTTTTGAGAGAGAGGAATGACACTACCTTCATATTTTTATCACGGAAAATACGGATAGAAAATTTGGCAGTCGTATGGCTCTCTTCATTTTTTGAAATGATTCAAAAAACAAGCAAGTCGCATTAGATCAGGGATGTATTTTTATGTAAACACATACAAAAAAGTTAAACTGCTATTTCCATCTTACTTTGTTTTTGTTTTATACCAATCGTGTAAACACAAAAAATATAAATCATAAGACTTTTATTCTCTTTTTTGTCATACGGATTTCATTTCATTTTACTTTTTCATTAGACTTGTCGTACGTAAAGTGTGACCGTGTGAAGGGCCCTTAAACGGATGAATCTAAAAATACAAGGTTCTCCCTGAATGTGAATTTATTCACGTGATATTAAACGTAAAAAACTGAAACAATAAACAAATTTTTAATCATTTTTATTTTTCTATAAAAGTAAACAAAATTTTGTATGTATTTAATTTTGGTTAGGGTAGCGAAGCACTCAGGGTGTGGTAGTTGTGTATAAATCCTTAAAGTTTTTCTTGGAAGTACAAGACAAAAACTATAAGTTTACTATTATAAATGGTATTGTATTCGTATCCTTCTATATTTGGCAAATATCTTTTTATGTTTTTAACTCTGTACAAAAGTTCATGTATGTTTTTCGTATTTAACAATTGGTTTCACAAAACTGTCACGTTTTGTTATTTTTTAGTTTCGTTTAAAAGAATTTATTTACTCAACTGATTTTGATAACATTCGAGTACATGCACGGAATGATTATTCGATTTACTTTTCAATGTTTGTACCGCTATTTGGAAAATATTTAGTTGCATCTATTAGTTTGTAAGTATGGATGTAGTATTTAAATATGATTTTCTCCAGAGTATTATACTTTTTATTTCACAGGAGTGCGAATAGTAATAGTACTTCAGAAAGAGAAAGAATACTTTAATATTAGCTCTTTAACGTTCGTAATCTCATAAATATTGGCAAATATTTGTCCAATTCACAACTTTCTTGTATCGTGTGTATTTTTGTGTAAGTTTACACTTGTGTAAAAATTTCCTTTAAAAAACACGTATAATTTTACGTTTTGTTTTTCATATGTTTATTTACATATTTCGTATTCAATGTCAAGCTATCATTCTCATGTGAATGCACAATTTTTAAGAAGAACAGAAGAAGAATAACTTCATTTATGAAAAAATTTAAAAAAGTGCTTTAAAGTGAAAAAAGTGGAAATATATTTGTCCAATTCACAACTGGTCTTTGTATTTTGTATCGTTTATTAAAATACAGAATTCCGATATCTGCTTGTGAACAGCCAATTGTATTGTAAAAAGCCAATTGTAAAAAAGAAAGAAAAACATCTTCAATATTTAAAAAAATACAATTACATTGAAAAACTAAATTAATTATAGCACAAATATGAATTATTTTATTTTATTTCACTTTAAAGCACTTTCTTAAATGTTTACTTTATGAAATTATTCTTCTTCTGTTTTATCTTCTTTAAAATTGGGCATTCACATGAGAATGATAGTTTGACATTGAATACGAAATAAATAAACATATGAAAAACAAACGTAAAGTTATACGAGCTTTTTTAATTGAAATTACCAACAACATTTATACACAAGTGTAAACTAATACAAAAATACACAAGATACGTAGATACACGAGGCTTGTGAATTGGACAATTATAATTGTATTAGGGTAGAAAGTTGATCATTCGCCATAGGGGCACAACTGCCAACTCAGAATAACTTAAGACTTGATAAATCAGTTTTGTTTTCTTATCAAGTTTTATTTTCGTTTATCGATCATGTACCATCCATCAATGATTGAAAATAAAATTTTTGACTCAAAGCTGACTATGGACAATAGTTGAAATTGATGCATAATCCACCGAGCCGTCATACCTTAATAACGCATTATTACTCAGTTGATCCAAGAAGAACGAAATAGTTATTAACACTAATTCTATTCATAATTGACCGTAGCCTTCTTAGATCATTTAGAAAATTAACTTTTGAACTCCGATGTCATTAGCGTTATTGATTAAAAGTTTTAGTAATAACATTTTAGAGTCAAAAACACAACATTCCATTCTAACACTCCAATACAAAAGATCATATCAGAGTGGGTTGATAAAGTTCCGACTTTCTTTTCATTTCGCTTAGGAAATCCCTGCTTTAGGTAAAATAGTGATCAGTGTGTTTTTCTTTTATTTTGCATCTTAATGATTTATCAATCGTTTGTAATGCAAAAGCCTTTTTAATAGCACAATTTATAGTAGCAGTTTTTACTTTAAAATATACATTTAACCGCTGCTCAGCAGGACACCACATTTTAGCCAAATCGAATTGCCACTACACAAAAATCTTGCGACATGGTAGATGATTTAAAAAAAATTAACTACATATTTGTGTACCCTATAGTTTGCAGCAGTAGTCAGCCTTAATAATGGCAAGTTTAGTTTTTCTGTTACAGAACTTTTACAAACACTTTAAAACTTATGATACGTGGATAATATCACCAATTTTCTCGGCCTGACCTTCTGATTAACATATTTCTTTTCGAGAAAAAAACTCATTTCTATCTAAAATCATAATCCTTTTTAGAAGAAAATCATATTTAGAGTTCGTCATTATCGGTGTTAACCCACTTAAGAAATATTTACATATATCCATTTGAACACACTCTCATTTATCTGTACTTGAGAACATCTGTACGGAGTACAAAATAATAACAATAATAATATTCATATAAAATATAAGCACAAGGAATAATCCAATTCAAAGTGAGAATAAAAAACCATAAAGAAAAAAAAAAGCGAAAGAACGAAATGTATAATGAAAAGGTTTTTGAGATACTGACAACATATTACATTACTCGCTCGATAAATCAAAATGTTTGCCTGCTTAACCTTAAGCTTTTGAATGGTTTGGCTGATTCCAGTGTTGTTAAAATTATGGGGACACTGGCGTGTTTGGGCTGTATATCATCTAGCATATGCATATGTATGAGTACAAGTACGATCAAGTAGTGTGGCTTGGAAAACAGTAAAGTGCCGCTTGTGGATTTCGTCTGTTTTTCTTTTACGGTTCATAAAGCAAATTTCATTTTGAAATATTTTAAAAGTCAACATTGTTGGTGTCAAAGCCATGGCTGCCGCTTGTCGCTGGTCTGATACTTAAATATATGTATGATCATCCTATCAGCAGGCAGTGTCAGACAGACACTTGAAAAGCATTCATACATACTTACGTATAATATTTTAAATCGACAAAAAGACATCGTCGGGGGCCAGAATAAGACCAATCCTAACTTAAAGCGCGTTGCACAGTGATTTATATGTGCGACAAATTAAAATCATAATTCAAAATTTGGTACTAAAATTTTGGTACTTTGGTATTATATTATTTTTTCAGTTCCAAACAGGAAGATTTTGTGATCAAAGAAATAATGGAATTAAACGAAAATTTAATTAATTTACAACAACTTTACGTAGAAGTTTTGTGGCAAATTGGACCTAAAGTTTTTAGGTAAGGTCATGTATGAAATGGAGATTACTACTTTTGTTTCTATACCCCACATACATATGCATATTGTTTTATTGTTTTAATCACTGTGTATTCGCGAGAACAATGCCAGGAAAGGTGTTAATGTGGTAAAACATTTGAAATACGAAGTGCGTAAAAGACAGGGAATGCAATATTTCAGATTTGAATATATATTATTCTGTATGTACACATATACATATGGGGGATTTCATGTCAAGTGACCCAACTTTTGGATAGAAGTTTCACAATTTTTCAACAATATCGGTCAAGAACTTTCTTAGTTTCAGTGGTTCAAAGTTTGACATTTTTGCCAAGCATAAAGATAATAAGTTACATAGGTAAGAAGAAACACATGTTTGGCAAAAATGTCAAAGTGAATTTTTGACAAAAATGTCAAATTATTATTAATAGGACTAACATTGGTACACATTTCATTCCGATCATCGGAAGACATCGGTCACTTGACATAAAATCCTCCATGTTATTATGTTTCTGTATTATTTTGGTTTTACAAAATAAGTTAAAGTAGAAATACATAGGAAGTGATACTATTTTTCATATGGGTATTATCAAGTACATATGTATGTCTAAATTTTTGGTTCAATTTGTACTTGTTTCAAATAAAAAAGCAAGTTCCCTATAAAAATTGCTGACAAATTATAAATAATTCTTTGAAAAGAAAAAATATAGTTTTTCCAAAATATCTTAAAATAAAATTTTAAAAATTTCCCGGGAATTTCCGACAAATATTTCCAGAAAAATTAAGGGATGTATTTCTTCGGATTTGATGTAGTATACATCCTCCTATCAACCTAACCTAAACTTAACTAAAAATTAAAAAAAAATATTTCGTAAAATTCATGATTTTTTCTAAAATAAGACTTAATTTCCTAACAACTACTGCTACTTTTCAACATGGAGTGTTATTTTTATTTAGGTAGAAGTTTTAATCGTGGACCAATATTAAACATTTTTCATACCAAACTTTTTCAGTAAAAAATGTTAACCCTCGAGATACTCTCATTTGGGAATATACAACACTTATTTATTTTTATTTTTTTTAATGTAGAAAATATATTAAAAACTAATTATTAAATTTAAAATTAATCATTATTTTTTGAGTGTAAACTTAAATTAATTTATATTTTTGTAACGTATCAAATAGCTATGTATGTATGTAGGTCCTCTTTTTCTGTTTTGGCCATTCTTTGTAGAATTTCATTTTATACAGATTTGTTATGCGACATTATTCATTTATTTGGATCTGTAACAAATACACATAACAAACATTATGACTGTTGCTGCACGGAATACATGTTACTGTCCGTGAGAAGGGAATGTTAAAGTTCATCGTTCCGTTTATAATTTTATATCGATTTTGTCATTCCGTTTGTAACACATCGAAATATTGGTCACAGACCAACAAAAGTATATATTTTCTGGGACCTTATTATACTCTAACACATGTCCGTCCGTTCGTCTGTCCGTCTGTCTGTCTGTTGAAAGCACGATAGAGTCCGAACAAAATGTGCTAGAGGGTTGAAATTTTCCACAAATCTTTTCTATGGATAAAGTTTGTTTGGTATTGAAAATGGGTAATATCGGTCAACATTTTCGGATAGCCCCCATACAAGTGGACCCCAGAAAAACAGCTTCAACGGGCATATCTGATTTAAAAGTACGAGTATAGCGATGAAATTCGACACATATAAGTTTCATGTGGATCGGTCCATAATTGATCCTAACCCCATATAAGGTCCCCTTCGGAAAATCACTATAACGCTCATTACTGGCTTAAAAATACGAGAAAAGCAATCAAATTCGACACACATAAGTTCCATGCGAGCCGAAATCAAATTTTCTGTCAATTTTATGCGGATCGGCCCATAATTGACCCTACCCCCCATAAAAGGTCCCCTTCAAAAAATTACTTTAACGCTCATTACTGGCTTAAAAATACAAGTAAAGCAATACAATTTTACATAAGTAAGTCTCTTACGATCAAAATCCTTTCTAGCAAATTTTATGTGGATCGGTCTATAATTGACCCTATCCCCTTACGAGTACGAGTGTGTAGATGAAAATTGACATAAGTAAATTTCTTAGGAGCCAAAACCTAAGAAACTTTTGTAGGAACGTAAATCTTCCTACTGAATTTAATGCGGAAAGTGTCGGGAACTGATATTCGATGGAAACATGTTTTATATGAACCAAAATCGGTCTAAAAAATTTTGAAAAATTTTATAAAAACGGGTAATAATTCACCCTACCTCTCATATAAGGTCCTCTTCAGTAAATTTGACAAGTAATATCACCCTTATGTTTATAGGAGAGCATTCATTTTACGGCATACGATTTGATGGTGGGTATATTAGATTCGGCATAGCCGAATATAGCACTCTTACTCGTATTATTATTATATTATTTTTTTATAGCGACTTTATGTATGGTTACTTCTTGTATTTATACCCTACACCACTTTAGTGGGGAGGGTATATTGGATTTGTGCTGATGTCAAAATATTCGTCCTAGACCCACCTTAAAGTATACCAATCGGCTTAGAATCGTTTTCTGAGTCGATTAAGCTATGTCCGTCCGTCCGTCTGGCTGGCTGTCCATGTAAACCTTGTGCGCAAGGTACAGGTCGCAATTTTCAAGATAATTGGATGAAATTTGGCACGCACGTTTTATAAGGACGAAGCCTATTGAAAATGGTTAAAATCGGTCCATTATTTCACATAGCCCCCATAGAACAGGTCCCCCCGAAAAGGGCTTCTGAGCTCATAATTATGTTAAATATCAGATATATCGATAAAATACGGCACAACTAAGTTTTATAGAAGTCTTGATGACCCTGCCAAGTTTCATAAAGATCGGGACCCATCATTACTTGAATGTCCCAAATTAACTTATAAACACAAATATCGCGATGAAATTCAGTACAATAAAATATTATGTAAATATAAATATATTCCAAAAATTTTATCGGGCTTGGTCCATATTTGCCCCTAGCCCCCATATAAAGCCTCTTTCAGAAAATTAGTTTTTCATCCATAAATTGCTTAAATGTATCGGAACAAGGGAATATTGAAGATAAATGCTTTATTATGAAAAATAAATCACATTTAATATTCATAACTGGTGTAGGGTATCATACGGTCGGCCACGCCCGACTATACTTTCTTACTTGTTTGTATATTATTTTTGTTTTCTTGGTATTTTTTGTTTGTTGACAATAATAAACGACGATTGCAATAATTTAGGGATTTCAATGACACACATCATTGTTGTAAAGAATCATTTTGCAACAAAATCGGTTGTTCATGCTATACACTTATGTATACATTTTAGCTATAGCTAAAATGTATACATATTTATGTGTAAATAGAATATAGGTATTCAGATGATAAAATGTTAAAAATTCTTATTCTAAATTCTCATCAATGTAATTTAATAAAAAATATGTATTACGTACTTTTCATTAAAATACTTTAAATACATATTTATATAAATCATATTGTGTATGCATTAATAATTATCTACTAAAGATTTCGAAGAAAATCGAAGATATGTACAAAATATGTACATTTCTTCGGTTTACATATTATGTAGTACATAATATGTACATTTCTTCGTAGTATAATGTGAGTCCATAAGTGTCTAGTTGTTACTTCTGGATATCGAGTACTTAGAAATAAAATATACGGAGTATGATTCATTTGAATCATATAAAACTTATAGAGTTTGACCCTTCATTAAGAGCGAAAAACTGAATACTTCCTTAACACTAGTAAGAGCAACATTTAACTAAAAGGATGTGTGGCATGGTCCATATCTTATGCACAGTATATAAACATTCAATGTCGATGTTTTCAACTGAACATGCCTGATCATTGTGCAAATGTGCGATGGTGGTATCGCACAGACGTACATATGTACATATTCAAAATTAAAATAAAACCAACATTGAACGCACAAAGCCACACACTCGTAGTGGGAAAAGTGTCATGTTGTTCAGATGTTGGTGATCATGGTTTGTAGTACAAATCTACATACTGCATGATTACCACAACTAACATACATACAGACATAAACAATATGCAGCCACCCAAAAGTGGCTAATAAAGCAAAACTTGTTGACAACATTCGATGCGACAACATGACTGAAAACACAATTCGAAATTTGGCTCCTGTACAACAAAGCGGCAGAACAAGAGACAGCCAAAATCTTGTTGTTGCACATTAAAACATGGAATTTTCGCCAATTAACACCTTGCAACTTGTTGAGCGAACTTGTGTGTGTTTCTTTTACTTTAGATTCGATTTGACTCTGGTTTTCTTTTCGAAATAAATGTATATTTTCGTTTCATGGGTTGTTTCATAAATATTAATCGCAATACCATTTACTATGAAACTATTGTTGAATAGTAGCCCATTCAGATAGAGCAAATTACATCATTTTGGCTGGAAATTACATATCGTCATATGAAATCCAAAAAGCCCTAAGTTACACTGAACAAATTTTTCAGGAGAAGCGAAAAACCTTCTAAAATGATAAATAGTTAAACCAAAAATGTTTAACACATTTTCATGTTAAGCTTACTTTTTATTAACAAATTAAATAGTATTTAAAAAAATGTTTGCAGTTTTTATTTTACTTACAGAGACGTGAATGATTTGAGAATTATTTTTTCTGATACCCAAAAGGTCGTAAGTTACATTACATTTTGTTGCTCAAACTCTAAATCACAATTATTCTTGTTTAAAATTATTCGAATAAAAATGAACAATATTTTTTCCATTTGAATAGAGATTAATTTTACAAATTATTCGATCGAATGACGAATAAAAGTTTTTAGTCGAATAATTTAATACATATAAATACAACTGAATAATACTATGCGATAAAAATATATAAATGGAAAGTGACAACGTTTTTCTGAAAGGAGCTTCGAGTATTACAAGAATCAGTTTTTGAAATTTTGCAAAATCTTAAGATATAGGTAAAGAACCGGTTTTCGTACATTAATGAATCTATATAACTTAGTCGAATCTCTACCGATTTAAAATTTCTCAACGGATTTAGAAAGTGTAAGTTGAGGACTTTATAAAGATATATACGATGAAGATATGTGAAATGCACACATATTATATGTATTTTTGATTTTAGTTTTGCACCGTTTTTCAAGTTTTCGAATGTTCTTACAAACTATTTTATATAAGAATCATATTGTTTATTAATGTATGTATTAGAAAACTATATCTATTCTGGGCAAATTGCAACTCGTTAGCAATTGACTAAGTTATTGATCTTTTTCTTAAAACAAAGTTGCTCAAAAACTGATTTTCTTAAAGAAGTTTTAAGTATATGGGGGAGAGGGTTAAATATGGGCAATAAAATAGATACTAAATTTAAGACTTATAGAACCAAATAAATTAATGTTTTTCTGTTATTTTAAACATTTAAAAGCAAATGCAGACGATCAAAATTGTTTGAAGTATTCATTATTCTAAATTGGAAATTTTTTATTCGTTCGAAGAAAATTTTTCCCTCGATTTAACAAATAATTTTTATTCGAATGACAACCAGGTATGTCCAAAAAATATCGATTTTGCTCAAATGGGTCTTATTTTGTTTATTAGTGTCTAAAACTTACTGGTGTTAAATTTTAGTCAAATCGGATAACGATGACCTGTACCGGAAATCGATTAAAAAGTATAAAATTCGGTAAATAATAGGACTTTTTTGGTTTCTTCAAAAATTGTGTCATTAAAATTAACTTTTCTTTCGTCTAAATCTTATCATCTAGAGAAAATTATCTACGTGGTATAAAACATTTGTACCAAAGGACAAACAACAAAGTTATTTCCTAAGCCATTTATTCGTTTTCAATGCAGAAGTGATGTAAACAAAAATATTTACACAAAAAACGTGAAAATTAACAATTATTTAGTCGTTTTTCCACATATTTGTGAAAAGAAAATGCCTATACATTTTAAGAATATATAATTTTAATTGCAGAATTTTTAAAGAATTTTAAAAAATTTCAATCGGTCTCCGGCAATGGTTCCGTTATCCGATTTGACTAAAATATTAGACCAGTTAGTTTTTTGGATGAAATTTGCACCAAGGTAAGTACTATTGCTAGGACCAATAGGTGAAAAGTTACAAACATTTCAAAAATAACCTGTATGACCAAAATCTCCAACTTTGACCCTCTAACTCCGGCAGTTCTTGAGTGATAAAGCTGAAAATGTATTTCTGGCCTACTATCCAATAGTACTAATCTTGATGAAAATTTCATCATGAAAATTATATGAAAATTTCTAAACTTAAGTAAAATATCTTTCGTCAGTATGAACTATAAATCCGGCCCTTAAACCTTACCAATATATAAAATACAAATATCTAAAAACTAAATGAGTTTTAATAAAAAATAGTTTTCAGATGGAGGGTATTTCAGATTCGGCATAACCGAATATAGCACTCTAATTAATATGTTTATCATCTGAGCTTGAACAAAATTTTTACTTTAAAATTTTTCCCTTTAAATGCACCTTAAAAGTTCAAAGTTGTTGCGGCATCTATTAACGTTATCCTGTGAGCATATTTTTCAAGTCTTAGTTTTTCAAATTAAAGAACAGTTTTAGAGGCGGACGGTCTGAAGGAAAAAACTTTATTTTTCCTCATACAAGCTTCAAGCACTCTTGTGCTATTCCTCGACAATTTTAAATATTTACCTTTATCTACGGACGTTGGTGTAAATTTGACATCCAACACAGACTCTTTTTTTAATTTGCTCACTTATAAACTTTGTTCTCCTAATATCTTCATTGACGTTATTTTCATCCAGACCTTTTTTGGATGAGCAAATAGTTCCATCGCGAGGGAAGATATTTTACCACCACCTCCGTAATAACGTAGTTTTACAGTGTGTTTTCACTTGAGAAAACATACCACACGAAAGATATGTATAACGTATAATTTTCTTCATACTTCCTATGGTAGTGATCAGTTTTGCAAGAAAATTTAGTAAATGGGTAAAACATAATAATATTCATGTTTATTTTTGTTGTAGAAAGCTAATTTGTATTAGATTAAGAAAAAATAGCATTATCCAAAATAGTTATTTTTTTGCTTTTTTAATTCTTTCCGAAATTTATACATTTAGATATGAGGTAATTCATTAAGATCCTCTAATATTTAAATTTAAAATATTTTTAATTAAAAAAGTAATGCTTATTTTAGGTTTTCAATAAAATATTGGCAAATAAAATTATTACTTTTTATTAAACTATCTGTTATCTGTTAGATCTCAATTTTAACACCAGTCCTATTGATGTCATTATTAGAGTAGAATAAGTAAGTGACTTTACTTTTATGACAACCCACGTATAAGTTTGTTTTTGTTTAGTAGATGTTTTTGAAAATGCGTTAATTAAAATTTTAAGCATCAGCAAAAGAGAATTGTATGTAAAAGAAAAGGTGCGAACAATAACAACTACAACTCAGCAACACCAGGAATATGTTTTATTTGTTTTTATTTTTTTTAATTCGAATGTTTATAGACCGAATAACCGAATATTTAATCACTTTAAAACGGACAAATACATAAAAAGAGTCTAAGATTTAAACAAACAAAAAAAAAATTACTAAGAGTATTTATTAATTGATTGCATGAAATGTAATCAGATAGTGTTGTTGTTGCTGTGATACTAGCAGCATGTATTTGTAGTAGCTGCTGCTGTAGACAGACGCCTCTCAGCAGGATATATGCCGAATTCAATGAGAGTAGTTGAAATGAATTCAATGCTTCGTGTCGGTTCACACTTCACTTAAGCGGAATATGACTTCTTTTAGCAAATTTTATTTTGTTTCAATTCGATTTATTTCATTTCTTGTTATTGTACAAATACAACAACATTTACATCATTGTCATTTCACTGCTGGTACGTTGAGTTGAATATATTTGCTCGATCCTAGTACATACACCCGATGGGAGCACTTACATCGGTACACACCGCAGCACAACATAAAAACTGAAGAAGTCTTCTTTACTCCTGCCTGTCTTACTCTCTGTCAATTCATAGTTTGTTTTTACTTGTTGTTGCGTTTCAGTAATATTTCTTGCAGCATCGACCAACGTTCCAAATCACTTGTGTCCAGATACATATACAAGTTTACAAATAAATACAAATCGAATGCAGGACAGACAATGACATAGAATAAAATGTATTGGATGAATTAACAGACAGGCAACTGCCAAAGGATTCCAACTGAGCATAGTTATTACGACTACTGCTCCTCTGTTGCAAGCACTATAATCTGCATGAATGAATGTTGGTGAAATGTAAAGAAAATTGCTCATCTTTGCTTTAAACACAGTCAAAAACCAACGTCAACATGATCCTGTTCTATCTTTAGTAAAACTACGCCAACTCCATCATCGTGAGCATCAGTTTTAAAGGTACATACATACAAACATTCATTCATTCATTCATGCATATTAAGAAACATTGATTTTTCAGCCTCCACAAATCTTGTTCGATGATGTTGTTGTTGCTTCTGTTTCAGTGTTTGTGTCAGTTCCTGTTGTTAGCTGTTTAAGTTTGCTCCTGCTGATGTTGTTGTTGGTGTTGCTGCCTTGTTGCGTGTGTTGCATTGTAAACATATTTCGACTTTTTTACACTTTTACACCTTTATGCAAATGTTGCCCCAGTAAGTGGCCAATGGTCATCATGTCGTTGCTGATTCTGTCTGTGTTCAATGTTCTGTGGTGTCAATGCAAACTTACCTGACTTGCATCTATATGATGCGCAAATATCTATCAATTCATACAAAATTCATACGACTACTTCAAATACAAACATGAACTACACACATTCATACATACATACGTGCATCATTTTCCAAATATATGTACATATGTATGTACATGCAAATAAAATGTATTGAATGCACCAAGCAGTAGCACATAGACATTTAATTCGCAAAATACTCTTTTCATTCTGCACTAAACGACAGTTGTAATTGTTGAATGTTGTCTGTACTTTAAACTGCAGCAAGTCTAAGACACTCACTCATTCACTCAGTGAGTCTAGAAGTCTGACAGTTGGGGGTTAAATCAACAAATGGACAACTCCTTAGGATGTAAATCTAAGAAGTGTTACAACGATATGACAATGCACTTGGAAAAACTGCAAAGTTACATAAATTTTTATCATACAAAACCAATATTTTTCAAGTTTACTTTTTATTAAACCCCTTCCCTATGTATTCCTCTAAAATATTAATTTTCACCCAGAGCTTGTTACCATGAGAGAACCACATAATATGGTACTATGGGAACTAGTAGGACTTGTCCTGGCGAGTCATTGGTTGAGGTCCTCAAACTGGCGAGAAGGGACAGTTGGTTAAAAGACTAATGCACGGTGTAATAATAATTTTACGGGATAAGTTACTGTTAGTGCTGTAATATTCTACTACTTTTGATTACTCAATACTACTCAATACTTTTCGTTTGGGTACTCGATACTTTTAACGGTTTTATTATACCCTACACCACTTTAGTGGGGAGGGTATATTGGATTTGTGCTGATGTTTGTAACATACAAATATTCGTCCTAGACCCACCTTAAAGTATACCAATCGGCTTAGAATCGTTTTCTGAGTCGATTAAGCTATGTCCGTCCGTCTGGCTGGCTGGCGGGCTGTCCATGTAAACCTTGTGCGCAAAGTACAGGTCGCAATTTTCAAGATAATTGGATGAAATTTGGCACGCACGTTTTATTTGACCCCATTTGACGAAGCCTATTGAAAATGGTTAAAATCGGTCCATTATTTCACCTAGCCCCCATAGAACAGAACCCCCCGAAAAGGGCTTCTGAGCTCATAATTATGTTAAATATACAGATATATCTATAAAATACGGCACAACTAAGTTTTATAGAAGTCTTGATGACCCTGCCAAATTTTATAAAGATCGGGCCCCATTTGACCCTAGCTCACATACAAAGTCCCCTTCAGAAAATCACTTGAATGTCCCAAATTAACTTATAAACACAAATATCGCGATGAAATTCAGCACAATAAAATATTATGTAAATATAAATATATTCACAAAATTTTATCCGGCTTGGTCCATATTTGCCCCTAGCCCCAATATAAAGCCTCTTTCAAAAAATTAGTTTTTCATCCATAAATTGCTTAAATGTATCGGAACAAGGGAATATTGAAGATAAATGCTTATCACATTTAATATTCATAACTGGTGTAGGGTATCATATGGTCGGCCAAGCCCGACTATACTTTCTTACTTGTTTTAAATTAAAAACGAGGGATTTTTCCTTTTTTTAAGTAAAGTTAGACCAGACATCACACCTCTTTTTTTTAGATTGCGTCAATAAATATTTGTGGCTTTTTAACTATTATTGCAGTTTTTAAATTATTTTTACATTGATTTGATATTGCTAAGAGTTGCATTTCTAATAATGATCTGATCTGTATTAGTTGTAGAGCTGTATATTTTCACATCATAGCCGTTAAATTTAAATAAGTTAAATCCATATACAAGTCTGAAAGTATTGAGTAACTACTTTTTAATATTGAGTACCCAAAAAAATTGGGCAAATACTCGATACCCACTACTCAATACTTTAACAGCACTAGTTACTGTTAATGCTGGGTTTCTGCATACACCGTAACCGATGCACAGTGGTATAGGAAAAAAAAAAGAGGGAAATAATTCGGTAACTTCTAAACGGTTAATCCGATTTTAATGAAATTTGGTGTGCACAAAGAGGAGGTGTTGTCGAGTTTAGGTTTTGAATTTGGACCTTATAGGCCAACCAGGGGCCCGGCGGGGGGTCATCAAATTAGGACACCTCGGCTATGTTAAATTTTTAAAACGATCCTATTTCTTCATTTGAGTTCCGATTTAAAAAAAAAATCGTATATAGAATCTCCTCATCGAGCACTATAAAAAATGTTGTCATAGCAGTAAATTATCTCTTATAGTTTAGGAGATATTCGCATTTGAAAATTAAAATTTTAAAATTTTTACCGTCCTTACTTTAGTTTTTTTTGATAATAGCAGGTCCAAATATTCCCGATTTTCGCCATTTTGTTTTATTCGCTTAACAACAAGTTTATATATCAAGCAGTGAAAGAATTATGTAAAAATCATGACTGAGTCCAAAGTTATAGGCATTTTAATTTAAAAAATTAAAAAAAGGCGATTTTTTGTCATTTTTTTGGGAAAAAAGTATCTTTTTCTTTTTAAGTTATCTAAAAAGTTTCTAAGAAGATGTATATAGAATTTATACTTTTTGGAAAGCTGACTTTACATAAAGTACGATAAATGAAACAAAACCTAAAAATTTTTGATACCGAGGGGACCAGGTCCATCCAAAAAAACCCTATTTTTTATGGAAAATTAAATTTTGAGCAAAAATTCTCAAATCGCATAGTCGATATCAAATTATAGTGACCTGTTTTATATGACCCAATATGTTCTTAATCATTTTGTAACGGGTTTCGATAACCCCGCCCCTGGTATGGATATAATAGGCAAAAAACCAAAAAATCCCATTTTTGGGATTTTTTAAAACTTTTTTGGGAATTCCGGGATTTCTAATAAGAAAATTCAAAATTTTTATTTAATTTTGGATTTTGAGTAAAAAAATCTACCTAACTGTAAAATTTCATCAAAAAATATTCATAAATAAAATTTTTATTGCAATTTGAAAAATTTGTATCTTCGCAAAAACTGAATAAAAAACATTTTTTAATTTTTTTTAAAAAAAGTATTCCGCGAATTTTTTAATTTTCAAAAATTATATACAGTTTTGAAAAATAGACAAAATTACCTTTCCATTGATATATAACATGCCTACCTAATGTTTTTTAAGTGACAAATTAATTAGGGAAAACTCAACATCTTTTAGAAAATTTGCCTAGCACTATTATTTTCATCCATAAGGTTAACTCTTAAATTTGTTACATATATGGATGAAAATAATAGTGCTAGGTAAATTTTCTAAAAGATGTTGAGTTTTCCCTAATTAATTTGTCACTTAAAAAACATTAGGTAGGCATGTTATATATCAATGGAAAGGTAATTTTGTCTATTTTTCAAAACTGTATATAATTTTTGAAAATTAAAAAATTCGCGGAATACTTTTTTTAAAAAAAATTAAAAAATGTTTTTTATTCAGTTTTTGCGAAGATACAAATTTTTCAAATTGCAATAAAAATTTTATTTATGAATATTTTTTGATGAAATTTTACAGTTAGGTAGATTTTTTTACTCAAAATCCAAAATTAAATAAAAATTTTGAATTTTCTTATTAGAAATCCCGGAATTCCCAAAAAAGTTTTAAAAAATCCCAAAAATGGGATTTTTTGGTTTTTTGCCTATTATATCCATACCAGGGGCGGGGTTATCGAAACCCGTTACAAAATGATTAAGAACATATTGGGTCATATAAAACAGGTCACTATAATTTGATATCGACTATGCGATTTGAGAATTTTTGCTCAAAATTTAATTTTCCATAAAAAATAGGGTTTTTTTGGATGGACCTGGTCCCCTCGGTATCAAAAATTTTTAGGTTTTGTTTCATTTATCGTACTTTATGTAAAGTCAGCTTTCCAAAAAGTATAAATTCTATATACATCTTCTTAGAAACTTTTTAGATAACTTAAAAAGAAAAAGATACTTTTTTCCCAAAAAAATTACAAAAAATCGCCTTTTTTTAATTTTTTAAATTAAAATGCCTATAACTTTGGACTCAGTCATGATTTTTACATAATTCTTTCACTGCTTGATATATAAACTTGTTGTTAAGCGAATAAAACAAAATGGCGAAAATCGGGAATATTTGGACCTGCTATTATCAAAAAAAACTAAAGTAAGGACGGTAAAAATTTTAAAATTTTAATTTTCAAATGCGAATATCTCCTAAACTATAAGAGATAATTTACTGCTATGACAACATTTTTTATAGTGCTCGATGAGGAGATTCTATATACGAATTTTTTTTTAAATCGGAACTCAAATGAAGAAATAGGATCGTTTTAAAAATTTAACATAGCCGAGGTGTCCTAATTTGATGACCCCCCGCCGGGCCCCTGGTTGGCCTATAAGGTCCAAATTCAAAACCTAAACTCGACAACACCTCCTCTTTGTGCACACCAAATTTCATTAAAATCGGATTAACCGTTTAGAAGTTACCGAATTATTTCCCTCTTTTTTTTTTCCTATACCACTGTGCGATGCCGATAACGTACACCAACGTACAATTTTTTTAGTTTTCATTGTAAAGTTGAAAATTGTGTACGTATTGATAAAATACTAAAATTTTGAAAATTTTCAACTTAACGATATTATGAAAAAAATTGCACCATCTGAATAACTATCTGTGGATCTTGTCTCTCAATATACTCTGCACTAGCAATGTCTATTCGAGAGGCAACGAACTTAAAAGCCTTCACGACCAAAGATTATCCATTCTTTTGTAATCCTTTCGTACCTTTCAAATCCCTTCCCTTTCCCCCAATTATCCCATTCCCCACTTGTAAGGTTAAGGTTGTTGGTAGCAGTTCAGAGAACTTGAATAGTGGTAAAAGGAGATTAGTCGCTAACAGCTCCCCTCCGCTTTTACGCTGCATGGATCGTCCTTCCCATTACGTGCATACTCGTGCGATCAAAATATGAACCCTAATAAAACCCAACAAGAAAAATAAAAAGCTGGGGATTGGTTCCTTCTCAGATGACGACCAACTAGCATCTAGCCAAGAGACCTTGGTCGTACCGATAGGTAGTAAGAGCACTGGTTACAGTGCTAACTCTAAAACCATGACAAGCTCTCCTCAATTAGAAACCAAGATTAGTAACCTATTGAGCTTTCTTCGAAGTAATGTCCTATACAAAATTGTGACAGCAAACAAGTAACTATAACTACTGAGTTACATACATATTTTTTCTACTTATGGTTCTTATTTTTCAACATCCTCCTTATGCAAAAAGTCCAATCTGTGATGTATCAAATGTCTGCAATCGTGTATTCGTTTAAACAACTTAATCGTTTAAGATAAACATCCGGTCAAGTGCATGGATACACAAAGCAATAAATGTAAGAAGATAAATAAGGAATATCATCTCATCACCTGTATCATCATCATCCACCAGAACAGAAGAAAACAAATAAAACAGAAACATCATTGTAACAAAACTACCAACGGACACACCTCGAATCATGCCAGACATTATGACGATGATAATGGTAATGTATTCTATTCTAAAAGCATTATAAAAACAATAATAATCATAATAATATAAATACAAATAAAAAATAAAAATAATAACATTAACAAACTGTGTATATCGACCACATACTATATTTACAACAGATATTATATGTATAATATAGAGATAGATGTCTTACCAATGAGATACAGATGCATGATTGTGAAGATTTTGGTTAAAAAAGAATTGTAAAGTGCAAAGTCATTAGCATACGAATATTAGAGTTTTAGATCATGCATTCAATCGTACGATCGATTCATCGATTCGATTTTATAATCTTGTATCCTACAAAGTTCTTTCAATCACGTGTACTCAACAACACAAACAACGTTAAGTACGATTCTTATTTATATAATATTAATTGAATTATAAGCCAACATTATTGTACACACAGACATCTTCTCAAGATGATGATAAAAAATTCAATAAAAAAATTTCCTGCCGTGATGCTTCTGTAGCGTGTTTATAAGAAAAACTTATACAAATAAAAGTATCATAAGACTGATACCAAAAAAAAATTTTTTTTCCAAGTTTTTGCCAGAATTTAGGATTCAACTCTTTATTACACCATTCACCTACGTAATTCTTATGTAACCAGCAAAAACGTATATGGAAGAGAAAACACAAAAGGACCTTTTTATTCTTTGATCCAGCTCACCCAATATCGACATTTTGAGAAATTGTATGTTCGAATGAACTAAATTAAAATTTTCTGTTGGAAAATCAGAAACATCCACTTATGGACCACCCTAATGTACATATACATACATATAAAAAATGCATAGAGCAACTGCTATGACTTGTTTCTCCTACTTGAGATAAAGGAAATGCTTATATCATTGATCCTCTTCTCTTTGGTTACATTTAAATAAGATGTATTCTAAAGTCACTTCTCAACATCTTGAATAAGTGATGATTATACCCTACACCACTTTAGTGGGGTGGGTATATTGGATTTGTGCTGATGTTTGTAACATACAAAAGTATTCGTCCTAGACCCACCTTAAAGTATACCAATCGGCTTAGAATCGTTTTCTGAGTCGATTAAGCTATGTCCGTCCGTCCGTCCGTCCGTCCGTCTGGCAGGCTGGCTGGCTGGCTGGCTGTCCATGTAAACCTTGTGCGCAAGGTACAGGTCGCAATTTTCAAGATAATTGGATGAAATTTGGCACGCACGTTTTATTTGACCCAAGGACGAAGCCTATTGAAAATGGTTGAAATTGGTCCATTATTTCACCTAGCCCCCATAGAACAGAACCCCCCGAAAAGGGCTTTTGAGCTCATAATTTTGTTAAATTTACAGATATATCGATAAAATGCGGCACAACTAAGTTTTATAGAAGTCTGGATGACCCTGCCAAATTTCATAAAGATCGGGCCCCATTTGACCCTAGCTCCCATACAAAGTCCCCTTCAGAAAATTACTTGAATGTCCCAAATTAACTTATAAACACAAATATCGCGATGAAATTTAGCACAATAAAATATTATGTAAATATAAATATATTCACAAAATTTTATCGGGCTTGGTCCATATTTGCCCCTAGCCCCCATATAAAGCCTCTTTCAGAAAATTAGATTTTCATCCATAAATTGCTTAAATGTATCGGAACAAGGGAATATTGAAGATAAATGCTTTATTATGAAAAATAAATCACATTTAATATTCATAACTGGTGTAGGGTATCATATGGTCGGCCACGCCCGACTATACTTTCTTACTTGTTTTTCAATATTTCTGTTCGTATTATCCTAAAGATAAAATAACAAATATGTTGTGAATTGAAATATACAACACAAATTAATTATGTATTACATTACCATAGCTCAAATTGAAATTATTATTTTTGAACTATTTTCAAAGATTTTTTTTTTTACTTGGTGTATTAGAAAAGTAAATGTGATCAAACTGATCGGTCCTGTAGTTTAGATTAAGATGTTTTAGAATTCACCAATATTTTTCCGATTCTCTCCCAAAAGGAAACTCATATAGACTTTTGTTCATTTTCGTATCTGTGATATTGTTGTTGAACTTTCGTGTTATGAATGATGAGATGATTCTTCAATTGAGATTGAGTGTTTACAGGCGCAAAAAGGCATGACATCTTTTCAATGCTTGCTATTTATCTTGTGAAATGATCTGATCGTACATTAGTTAACATCTTCATAAAAAAAACAAAAAATCCATGTATGCTTACACTGTTCTAAAAATCAAACACACATATACACAATAATGTTTTTAATATTTTTGTGATTCTGTTTTATAATTCAGAATGACTGATCAACGCTGCAGTCAGTTTTGTATTCACAAGGATAAAAATTATGTTGTTTTACTTTAGGGCAGGCGTATTTATGTATATTGAAAGAACTGATTCCTTCATCATATTTATCTTTTGTTCACAATGAAACTACTGAGGGAATTATTGGTTGATTCTTTTAAGGATCTGTTTTTTGATGGAGAACCGTATGAATGAAATGAAAATATTTGTTTTATTACATTTTCTGTTTCCTTTTTGTATCCATATTCAAAACAAAATCATTTCAATTGTTAACACAATCGTATCATTAATTTCCTTTTGTCGATCACTTTTATTTAAACATGCATAATTTTTACATTAATCATAAATGTTGCCTGACCCATAACAACCTTAAAAGAATTCTTCATATTCACCAAACAAACACATGTTCGAAGATGCAATAATACTACTCGTAAATCGATTTAAACCTTTTTTGTTGATGCAAATTTTTCACATTTATTAGGGAGTTCTTATTTAATTTATTTGAATTGCGAGATGTGCAAATTGGATAGGTAGGACATTTTGTATTAAACTGCAACACTGATAAGGTAAGTATAATCTATCTAAATAGAGTTCCATGGTCGCAGCAAAAATTTCATTTTTCGATCTTTCGACTATAAATCAACAAGTCAAACTTTCATTGTATTTTATTTAGCCTTTAACGTTTAATTTACTTTGTTGTAAATCTGTAAATGTTCTTTCGAAATAGAGTCTTTTTCAATTTTAAGTATTTAAAATTCTGTTAAAATCGCATCAAAACATTTGCAAACAAATAATTAAAAAACTCCCTAATATACACATACGTACATACACATACACATGTAAATATATTCATTTACTCCCTTGTATTCATTTGTAAAGTGTTGGCATCATTTTTCAAAATCATTCAAACACTTGTTGATTGTTTTTTTAACCAATTGATGTAAATATTTTCATACGAAAACATTGATTGAATTTGTAGCCTGCTGAACGGCACAGCATTGAAAAATAATTTCGAAGTAAATCATGATTATGTTGTTTGGAATTTTGTTTTCTGCATACAAGTTAAAATTTTAATAAAGCCAAAAGAAATATTATAATTTGTTCTTACGTTGAAGAACAGGTTTACAGAATATCGTTAGCATGACTTTAATATCACATCGGATGACTAGGAAGGAAGTGTTGGTGAATTGAAATTTTCGTCCTCATAGAACAGCATTTATCAAATTTTGTTGATCTTCTTATTTAATATTTTAGATATTGAATTGGGCAATCCACTTATATAGATCACACTTATCAAGCCTCAGTTTTAAGTAATTGTTGTTTTTATCTTACAAAATGTTTGCAAAAAATATCGAACCATGTATGTATTCTAAAGTATTTGACCATTGAGTGTTTAAAAAAACTAGTCATTATCTACGTTTCTAAAACTTCCTTTTTATAAATTTTTTATTTAATCTGTTTAATTTTGCGTTTCTAGATTCAATATTATAAAATATTTTCTGTAAGAAAATCAAAACAGTACCAACTGAATGACGGAAAAGTACAAGAAAGTCCCCTTTTATAGATTTTTATTCAATCAGAATGCTGCGTCTTTAATTTTGCGTTTCTAGGTTAAATATTATAAAAGATTCAAAAAGTTCCAGTGAAGCATAAAAAGTTCCAAAAAAAACACTTTTATAGATTTTCATTCTATCAGGATTCCATATGTCTGATAATACTACGTTTCTAAGTTCAATTTAGCAGAAAAACCAAAAAGTACCAGTTGAAGAACGAAAATGTACCAAAAATCCAAAATTCCAGATTTTCATTCACTCATGTTCATGTTTCTAGGTTCAATATTAGTTAGTTTGAAAGGAGGATGTATGTATATACATCAAATCCGAAAAAATACACCTAGGCCTCTATCGGGCCTGTTGTGCGCTTCTTAGCAAGTGCCTCAGGTGGGAATCGAACCCACCACCTCCGGTCTACCAGAATAGAACACTAACCACTAACCAATCGGAGGCCACTTCAATATTATAGAAGTTCAAAAACGAAGTGGTATCATAAAGTCCCCTCTTATAGGTTCTCATTTACCAAGAGATTCATATGCATAATTTCATATTTCTAGGTTCAATGTTTAATATGTATAAGATATTTCCTCAAGTCCAAAGGTCTTAAAAACAACATATTAAAGAAAGTCTTGAAAGAATACACTTATTCAGTCGTGTTTGGGAAGATTGGGAGATAATACATGTAGGTTAGGTTAGGCTACGTGGGTTGATCGCTAGCAAGCGAGTTCACTCGGAGGCCTTGTGGCCCATTGTGATACCCTTAGAATTACCATTCCCTAGCGATGAGACAATTGTTACCCTCCCTAATTTCGTTGACTACTTGGTTCGTTCGGTCTCCATGTAAACCAGCCGGTGCTTTTAATAAAACCGATCATGTTTATCAGTGACGCATCTCTGAGACAGTCTAGATCATGAAAAAGGGCTCTACCCAGATAGAATAGTCTGTGCTCTTGTAAGGCTGGACAGTCACATAGAAGGTGTTGTACCGATTCCACTTCCTCTTCGTCTGAGCAGCTTCTACAGTAGCTATGATTTGGGTAGTCCATACGTTCTGACATATGTCTAATCATACAGTACCCAGTAATTATAACAGTTAGAAGCCTAATCGAGTTCTTATCAAGAGATAAGAGAGTCCTGGTCCTATCTGTTGTCAGAGTGGTCCAGAAAAGTCTCGATATTCTACAAGTGTTGATATTTGACCACCTAAGTTCCGTCTCACTCAGAGCCCATTCATCTATCAGTTTTGATAGGGTCGTCAGGGGAGCGTGAATATCCTTTTGCGCAAGAGTTAAGTCCAGGGACGACCCTTTGGTTGCGCATTCAGATATTTCATTTCCCCGGATGCCCTCATGTCCTGGAACCCATATCAACTCAAAGTGATGTTGTGTCAGTTGTGCCAACTATTGAATGCAATTGAGAAGACATTCCGACTTAATGACATTGGAGTTAAGAGCCTCGATTGATGCAAGGCTGTCCAAGTATATATGTATAGTCAAATTTTCGAGATTTAATTTCCGGATTCTTCTCGCGACAGTATAGATGGCATATATCTCTGCCTGAAGGACCGTGCAGGTGTCAGGTAGTCGAAGAGACAGTAGAAGATTTAGATCATCGGAGAAGATTCCCGATCCCGTACCCCTTTCTGTCTTTGAGCCATCTGTGTAGATTGAGATCACGTCGTCCCTTAGGACAGTATTTGCGGCCCAATCTTCCCTTGTCGGTATTTTGGTCTTGAATGACCTATTAAAATTCAGTGTAAATAGAATGTAATATGTTTCCTGCCCCATGATAGGCCTGCCTATCTTTTGTTGGATGGTGCCATGACCAATGCGGTCGTGCTTCAACCCGTTCGACTGTTTAAGTCGTAGAGCAGATTTTGCAGATATGCATTTGATGTATATATCAAGGGGAGTTATGTTTAGCATCGTCTCTAGACTAGCCTGAGGGGTGGAGCTCAAACAGCAAGTGATTGCAAGACATGCTAATCTTTGTACCTTGTTTAGAATAGAGAGATGAGTCTTGGTATCCACCGCTCTTCACCAAACAAGAGCTCCGTAGGTAAAAATAGGTCTTATGACCGCTGTGTACATCCAGTGCACAATGTATGGTTTAAGACCACATCTTTTCCCAAAAGTTTTCTTACAGATATAGAAGGCACATAATGCCTTCTTCATTCGACTCTCAGCATTACGTTTCCACGTGAGTTTAGAGTCTAGGATTACGCCAAGATATTTGGCCGCGCTTGAGGTGTTTGAAATGGTACCATCCAAACGCGTAGGTCTGAATTCTGGAATTTTGTACCTCCTGGTGAAAAGAACCAGTTCAGTTTTGGCCGGGTTGACACCCAAACCGTTTTCTTTGGCCCATGATAGTAGAACGCTGAGGGCTGATTCCATGAGTTCACTTATTGTGGGAAGAAACTTCCCTTGAATAAGAAGCACGACGTCGTCAGCATATGCGACTACTTTGAAGTCCATCCTACTGAGTCTGAAAAGGATTTCATTTACGTCAAGATTCCACAGGAGTGGAGAGATGACACCACCTTGTGGTGTGCCCCTTGTCACAACTTTCCTTGTCTTGCCAATAGCCATATTAGAGTTGATGGCCCTACTCTTAAGCATGTTTTCTGTCCAGTTTCTTATCCGCTGATCAACACCTAGGTCACTCAGTGCATCGACTATTGCGGATATGTTCACGTTGTTAAACGCACCCTCAATGTCTAAGAACGATGCCATAACATATTCTTTTATGTCAAGTGCCTTCTCTATAGTTCCGACAACGTCATGTAAGGCTGTCTCCACCGACCTTCCTTTCAGGTATGCGTGTTGTGCTCTACAGAAGTTATCAGGAGAGATGATGTTCCTGACATGAATGTCGACCAATCTTTCCAATGTTTTCAATAAAAACGATGACAGACTGATCGGCCTATAGTCTTTGGCGGTATTATGGTTTACTTTTCCCGCTTTGGGGATAAATACCACTGTAACCACTCTCCATACTTTAGGAATATATCCTGTTTCCAGGCATGATCGATTTTTGGAGTAGTGCTGGCAATATGCCATCTGGCCCTGGGGATTTATAGGGCTTGAAGGATGACACCGCCCACGAAATTTTCTCCATACTAACAATGGAATTGACTAATTCACTTATGTGAATTCGAGAAGCTGCGAGGTGCTCCAAAGTGGAGCCTTCATTTTCATCATCTCTGCAACCCGGAAAGTGTCTCCATAAGCAGTTCCAGAGTTTCGGTGCTACTTTCAGTAAAGTTACCATCCGGTTTCATCAGGAATCCAGGCGTACCGGGGTCTTTGGATAGCACCTTGCGAAGACGTGATGTCTCCGTGGTACTCTCCAGCTCCTCACAGAAACGCTCCCAGGATTCCCTCTTGAAAGTATTGAAGCTTTGACGATAATCGTCCCAGCTTAACGGGTTCTGCCAAGTCTTGTGTACCATGTAGTCCATCCGTTTCCGGAGGTGGTATGGTATCAATCGGATTACCGAATTTGACCCAGTCGGTTTTCCTAGGATTTCTAAAGGGGTTTTCCCTAGCCATCGTAAGCTGTATCGTAAAGATTATTCTGTGATGATCGGAGAACGAGCACTCGAGTGATACTCTCCAATCAAGAATTCTGACTGAGTCTGGATTCTCTCTCCGGTGCTGTTGCCATCTCAACAGATGTTACTGGGTGATGTGACAAAGCAACTTATGCTGGATTCCTGAATCCGTTGAGTATATTTTACACATCGCGTAGTAGGGCGCCAGTATGGGTAGGGGCATTGTCAGGTTGACATTCGGAAGTTGCCTGTTATTCCGTAGATCGTTCTTTATGATTTGAGAATGGAACTGATGTAAATTGGTGAAATTTTGAGAAAGTCCCCTTTACACGACGGGAAACTAGTACTGATTTAGTATGCCTTTTACTTCAGAGAAATTTTCGGTGCTGTTGCCATTTCAACAGGATGCATATTGATACATGAAACGAGTACAAAAATTGCCACCTGAGTCACCCGAGGACGCGTGGTAAAACGTTTTAAGTCTACCCAGTGGAAGACAAATACTACCGTGAAAAAGCCGTCAAGGTGTTCATGTAATTAGACATACACGGACAGACAGACGGACATAGCTAAATTGACTATGCTAGCTATTAGGACTAGGACTTTTTTTAAATTAAAAGGCTACACTTGTATCTTCACATCTTTTGCTTTTAAAAACTACCCAGCAAAAACTCGGTAATGGGTTGTACTTCCATAACCACTTACTTTTCAATGACTAGTACTTATCGTCTGCATTACTTATAAGTTCTCTAGTAATGACTTTCTTATCATCTAATATAGATGTACTTTATTTACGGCATTGTCATTTTGTTTGAACATTTCATTTAATTTCATGTTAAGAATTGTGTTTTACAAAAAAGAAAACAAAATTAAATTGCAGACCATTATTTGACGCGCAATAAAATAGCTAAGTAGAACAGTTGACTAACAAACCGAAGTCTCTGGTTCGTATTCCAGCTGGTTATTTTTATTATTTAAAAATAAAACAACTTACTAAACAACATCTTTGTAAGAGAAATTGCAAGTACATGCCATCAATGACATCACCGTGTTAAAATAATGACTTAAAATGCTAATGAAGAAGTAGTGAAAAGAGGTTTTATTAGCTTTCTAACTCATTACTTTTCAATGTAAGTTTTTCCTGGGTAAGTTAACGAAGTTATAGGGGAAAACTAAAAATATATTTGTATATTTGGTCGAAGGTCTAGGTGAGATTATGATCTGGTTTTTACCAAATTCAATCATTCTTGGACCAAAATAAATGCTTATACTTACCAATTGGTATACTTAAAAGCAGTGTTTACTTTTACTAATATATTAGTCAGCATTTGCCGCAAAATACACATTTTTATCAATCGTCATACTAAAAATATTTAAACTTTTTCAGATTTAAAGAACATTGCTACTAAATATTGCCGTTCTGTTTTTATGTTTAACTAGAAAAATTTCGACGTTACACTGCAATCTCTAGCAGCACGAATGAACAGTATTAATCTCTTGTTTGTTGTACAAGAAAAAAAATATATTTTTGTGCTATAGCAGCGCACACTCAAATCTGTCAAACTAATATGGCTAGTATTAATGATATTTTTATTTGCGCTGAGTTTATCCTAGCAGCAATTAAATTTTGTTTTGCAACTGCTAGCTGCAAATTTATTTATTGTTTTCTTATATTTTATTTTATGAATAAACAGTGTTACCACAATCTCTAATTAAGGATAATTATTTTTCGCAACATAAAAAATAGTTTGTAAAATATACATAGTGGCACCTCCCATATGAATTAAATACAGAAATCGTTTTTCTCGGAAACTATTAGAGTCAGAATCTTCTAATTTTGACGAAAAACTTTAACTTCATTATGAACAATGGGAAAAAAATGGGCAGACTTTTATTAGGGGGCTTGGAACCTCCATATGTATTAAATAAATATGTATATGTTATTGAAAATATGGCTACCCCATAAAACACAACTCAAATTAAAAGCGTTCTTTAGATGTTTTTATTATTTTGTTCTAATGAATAAACATTTTTGAGCAATGTAGTTGTAAGATAATATTCTTATACTTATAACAATTTTATAACCAAATGATAGTTTTAAAAATTTTTTGTTGTAGAAATTAATAAATTTATAATCACCTTGTATAAAACAGGGTGAACACACATAATTAAAATATTTTTTGTTGAATTCTAATGAGCTTACTTTACAAATTATTCAAATCACACTGCTAAAATGTGGAAGATTATTATATAATTTTTTTTAAGAAATGTAGTTAATATTATTTTGTAAAACATTAAGGAAAAAAAAAACAAACAAATATCAAGGTAGTATTTTCTGTATTATATCATACAGAAACTATGAGTATATTTAAACTATATTTTAATAATTAATATGTCAATCAGTACAGGATATTATAGGTCGAATATCATCGATATATGGATGATAATAAATATACATATATACATACATACATACATACATACATACATACATACATACATACATACATACATACATACATACATACATACATACATACATACATACATACATACATACATACATACATACATACATACATACATACATACATACATACATACATACATACATACATACATACATACATACATACATACATACATACATACATACATACATACATACATACATACATACATACATACATACATACATACATACATACATACATACATACATACATACATACATACATACATACATACATACATACATACATACATACATACATACATACATACATACATACATACATACATACATACATACATACATACATACATACATACATACATACATACATACATACATACATACATACATACATACATACATACATACATACATACATACATACATACATACATACATACATACATACATACATACATACATACATACATACATACATACATACATACATACATACATACATACATACATACATACATACATACATACATACATACATACATACATACATACATACATACATACATACATACATACATACATACATAATACATACATACATACATACATACATACATACATACATACATACATACATACATACATACATACATACATACATACATACATACATACATACATACATACATACATACATACATACATACATACATACATACATACATACATACATACATATGTACATACATACATATGTACATACATACATACACCTACATATGTTTATTTACAAATTCCAGCATCAATATTGCCAAAAAATAATAAATAAAACTACAACTGGCAGTAGCAAAACCAAAATAAAGTTACATTGCTGCTAGGAAAAACTAAACGCAAACAAAAATAACATCAATACTCGCCATATTAGTTTAACAAATTTGAGTGTGCGCTGCTAAAGCACAAAAATATATTTGTGTTGGCCTGCAATTATGTCTGCCTGCTACTAGAAATTGCAAACACGAGTTGCAATTTTTATATTAATACGAATATATATGACTGCAATTTTTAGTAGCAAAGTGATACAAAAATGATAAAGTTTCATATTTATTTTATAGTCATATACAAGAGAGGTGGTGCTAGTGCTGCATATTTAAACGCTGCTTAAAAGTAGGTATGTGAAATTATTTCTCTGCGTTACACATACATATTCCCCCACTATAGTGATGTTTAAATCGATAAGGAACGCATTTTTTACAGTAAATTATTACGATTTCTGAGGATAGGATCAACAAGGCACATCGGTGCTGGGCGATATGTAGGAGAACCATAGGCATGAAATGGGGTCTTAGTCCTACTATGACAAATTGGCTTTATAAAAGTGTAATTAGACCAATTCTAGCTTATGCTTCAATAATCTGGTGGACTGCTTTGGACAAAAAGTGTAATATCAAACTACTACAGGGAGTTCAGCGTACATGCTGCTTGGGTATAAGTGGTGCCATGTGTACTACTTCAACCAAGGCTCTGGAAACGTTGCTAGATATTCCACCCATTGAAACATATATAAGATATGAGGCGGCGCTTACAGCCGAACGGCTCTTTACTTTAGGCGAACTGGCCAAAAACGGTTATAGGACACGTCATCAATGTATACTGGACACATTGGAAGGTTATACACATTCATCGGACGTGCCTGATCGCATACCAGACACTGAATATGTCGGAAACTTTGAAACGCTAATCCCAGATAGAATGTCTTGGTCAAGCGGAACATTAGAGCAAATACCAGTAGGAATCCGTTGCTACACGGATGGCTCTAAATTAGGGGACAAAGTGGGTCTGGGGTTCTATATTGAAGACCCAGAAACAGAAATATACCACCGTTTACCTAATCATAACACAAGCTTCCAGGCAGAAGTACGAGCAATAACGGAATGTGTAAATTGGATTAGAATAAATATGGCGCCCACAGGGCTTAATATATTTACCGACAGCCAGAAGGCAATTTGTGCGATATCAGGTGATAGAATTAAATCTAAGACCGTATTGGATTGTAAGAAAGCTTTAACTGAATACTCTCCCAGAGGTAAGGTTCACATCATATGGGTACCAGGCCACTCGGGAGTAGCCGGCAACGAAAGGGCGAATGTAATAGCTTTAAAGGGAAGGGAGCTCGATGTAGTTAACCTGACAAACGCAAAACCATTCGACGCAACAAAAGCTGAATTAAAAATATGGATGAGAGAATCCCATAAGGCCTCTTGGAATAATGAAACGGTGGGTAGAACCACAAAGATTCTATGGGGTGACCCTGATGAGAGCAAGACGAGAAATCTTCTCAAAATGAGCAAGTCTGAGGTTAGTATGATGGTACGTATTCTCAGTGGACACACAGGATTACGAGCACATCTATACAAAATTGGACGTGCGAATTCAGACGAATGTAGAGCATGTGGAGAGGACAGTGAAACTCTGGAGCACTTTCTTTGCCATTGTCAGGCATTCGTCGAAGTTAGATCCAAGTATCTTGGAAGTGATGTTATTCCAGAAATAACATTCTTAACCAACACCGATTGGAAGATTCTTAGGAATTACGTCCAGGAAACTGAGTTTCTGAACATGGAAAAATAATACATTCAGTGAACAATTTTTTTTTTTTTTTTTTTTTTTTTTTTTTTCTTGAATTGGAGCGCACAACAGGCCCGATAGTGGCCTAGGTGTATTTCTTCGGATTTGATGTAGTATACATCCTCCTATCAACCTACCTACCTACCATTACGATTTCTTGATAATTTATTTATGTATATACACACATAATTCGGGATTAAGAAATCCCGGGATACCTAATATTTTAATATCTCGAATATCGGAATATCCCGATTGGCATCTTGGGAATTTATCACATCTAAATACATCACTTAACGTCACTAAATCGTTAAATAAAACACAATTTCTGTTTAATTTGGAAAATGTTTTATTTTTTCATATTTCATTTTTTTAATATTTTTTAATAATGTATATTTTTTATTTATTAATATTTGTTATAAATACTTAAATATTTTGGCAATTACTATTTACAAAACAATATTTATTTATTAATAATTTAACTTAAAGTTAAATTGGTTTATTTCTTTATTTTACAAAATGTATATTATAGTATTTTATTTGTTATTTATACTTAAACTTAAATTTTAAATAAAAGAAAATTACAATAATAATAAAAAAACAAGGAATAAACAATAACAACTTTTATTTTTTCTCTCTCTTAAAATTATATGGAATTGTAGTCTAGTAAATTACATGAATACAAATTGTTTATCTAAATTAATTTACAGTAATATGTATGTATGTTCATGTCGGTCGGTCGGTCAGTCAGTCTGTCTATTTGTGTTTGCACATACATACATACGTAGGAAAGTATTTAGGCACATATGCAATATGTATATCCCAGCAAAATCTTGCTAATTTACTTATTCAAGAACTTACTTTTCAAGAATAATTACATATCTACATTACTAATAAGGAGTTTAGTAATGACTTAAATGTTTTTGATATATTGGTACTTATTTTCGGCTTTTCCATTTTGTTTGCGCAATTTATTTGATTCAATGTAAGTTTTTTTCTGGGATGCTAATGTATGTTTGTATCATAGTATATGATAACGTCCAATATGATTTTAAAACAAACATACATACATTATCATCCAATATATAAATTGATATAGTTAGTTTTAGTCGACTTTGAATATACATAATTATTGAGTTTCCATTTACACTCACATGTTTAGAAACAAATAATACGAATCAAAAAACTTTAAGGACCACAATCTCATTCTCCAGTTATCGTTTAACCGGTAGATATTCTGCCGGTTAAAATGTTTTTTGTATGAAAACTGTCAAAATATCGTTTCGATAAAAAATAACAAGACATTGACAAAAACAATTTAAAAAATGTTTAAAAATGCCGAATCTTTTCATTCAATTGCAAGATATCTGCAAATTTGGAATCGTTACATGCAAAAGTGCCTCGTATGTTTGTATGTGTATGTTTGTATTAGTATATGTACATAATTAATTAATTTTAATAAAAACTTAACTGAATTAATTAATATAAGAAATTTTACTAATTTTGTTTTTTAATTACTTTTCTTATTTGCAAATTTCCATTCCATAGAAAATTATATATTTTTCTTTTGCACTTTACTTTTATAATTTACATATACATACATATGTACGTATGTATCTAATCTTATCAAGAAGAAGTAAAATAAATAGAAAATTTGAGCAAGATGTTGGAGTGATTTTTGTTTTTTTTTTTTTTTCGATGAATTATAGAATTTTGTGCGATAAATTGATTTCTAGTATTCTTAAGAATTGGACGATTTTTTTTTGCAATTTTGACTAGGTTTAGGACGTTATTTATATTTTTTTGTTTTTGTCTCCTTAAAATATTTTAAATATTTAGTATTTGTTTTTGCAAACAAAAGGAAAGAAATAATTGCTCTAATGGGGTTTAAAAGAATCAATAAGTCACACTTCGCTTTGCATACAATGCACACTGGAGTCTTGTGATAATTCATCCATAGAAGATTCTGTAAAAAATAAAAATAAAAAATATGTTGTAGAATGTATACATACTATTAAAGGACATACATATAATTTCAAAAGAAAAAAACAACTATTATAAATATATTTTATGATGCAAATATTGGTATTAAGTGAAAGCTAAGAATCTGTACAATAATATTATTTATTTATCTTAATTGGACATATATTTTCTGACTCACACCATTTCGATTTTGTTAGAATTTTGAAATTGAAAACTTACCATGTGGCGGATATAATCCCGTTTTATTGCCGTTCATTTGCATGGGATTTTGACCGTTATTCTGAAATGAATACGTCAGCTGCAGGTTGATATGGCGGGCAAAAGAGTTACCTTCAGGTTCTCGCACTAAAATCAAAAATATGTTGGAGAAAATATTTCTATAAGTATCACTATTTTAAATCACAATTGAAATACAGAATAATTTAACATTTAACCAACTTTTATATACAATAAACATGCTAATTAATTTAAAAATTTAGTTTAGAAGAAATACGTATAAAGGAAATGATGTATAGAAGTGTCTACATGTGTATACTACATGTCAAAGTTCATGCAAATAATGCAGTTGCAATGACAACTAATCTACCACTACCACAACACTACTTACTTTTATTCTTACCAGCATGTATGTGTTTTTTCTGACGTGCTCGCGAATTTTGAAACCAAACTTGCGTCACACGTTTACTCAGACCCGTCACCGAAGCAATTCTTTCCAAATCCTGTCCATCTGGATTACTGTCAATTTGAAAATTGGCCTGTAACACTTGCAACTGCTCTTCTGTGAATGTAGTACGAACACGTTTCGTTTTGCTCTTGTGATAACCATCACCATCACAGCCATCTATTGGGAAATATTAAACAATAAAGAAAATATATTAATATGTTATTAATTCAACTAAACATTCATATTTTAACATAAAAAAATAAATATTTTAAATAAATACTTAATAGTCGAATAACCATTAATATATCATTCGGGATGAACTTATAAAAGTAATAGTTTCTTAATGACATATGTAGGTACTTTGCGTGTTTAAAAATTAAGCTTTGTCTTTTGACCTTCCAACAAATAAAATGTTTCGAATGCCAATATAGCAAAAATACTAAATCATATTTTTAGTTGCCAAAATCCAATAGTAAAGAAATTAAAATACAAAATTCAAAGAAATATTTCAAATTAAAGACACAAAGGTTAATACTAGTTCCATATGAATGGTTATTTATTGTCAAGTGAAGCAGTCAATAAATACGAACTACATATGTACATGTGTACGTATATTGTGGATTACAAATTAAAAATCAAATTAATGTTTTTTATCACTGATCAAAAATAAAAACAAACTACATCTACATATAGTAAACAATCTTATTTAGATGCATACTTTAAAAATACACTGCAAGAAAACATTTTAAATCTCTTCCGTTTCCATGTAAAAAACTATTTTTTAACAATGAAAGAAATTTGTTAACTTTTTATCACTTAGATGTTAACTAGTAAGGGAAAAAAACTCTACTGCGGCAGTACATTTAATTTTCTCAGTGTATACGCAGTTTTGTACAAGTTGTTCTTTTATTTCATGAATTCATGTAGAATTGTTTCCTTGATATAAAGAGTAAATTTAATATTTACTGTTGTAGAATTGTTGTGGTTTACTTGGTTTACAAGTGAAGCACGTTTGTTGTCAACTTGTTGGCTAAATGGCTGGCTGGTTGACTGACTAACTGACATGAAAACTTTAGCAGTGGCGTTGGTTGTATGGACAGACGGATGAATGGATGGCAAACTAACTGAGTGAATGACTGACTGCTTGGTTGGTTGGTTGGTTGAATGGATGGCGTCAACAATTTATTGTTCTTGGCGTTATTATTGCGCTTGTTGTTCTTATTATTACTGCTATTTTTTATACTTTCGACTTTGTTTAGTTTCGCTTTAGTTATGAATGACATGGTTTTTGTCAGATTCCGACATTTATGTATTTGTACGTGGCTAAAATAAGTTAGAATGAAATCTTGGCCAAAATAAGCGCATGTCATTCACACATAATTCGTCATTCGATAAGGTAAGCCTACAGCTACCGTAAGTATTGAAGACTTATACGTACATACATATGTGTGTGTGTGTTCAACCAAATAATATTTACAATACAAAACCGATATAGCCAACATATGGCACCCCCAGTACATGCTGGAAAACTTTTACTTACCGTCACTTGATGTAGTGCCACCTTCTACTGTTTCCAAATAGTGGGCTTTACACAGCACTCGATCTTCCATGAGTGCAAACTGTTCGCCTGTCGATAGCTGTCGACCACATTGATCACAAGCAAAGCAGGCTAAGTGGAAAACTAAATCGCGGGCTCGCCGCACCCAGTCGGAAGCTGAAATACCACGGCAGCATTTTGAACATTTTGCACCAAAGTTTCTGCAAATTGAAAACAAATAAAATGGATTAATGTTTTAGTAAATAAAAAAGTTATATATTGTAAATGTATATGTGTATTTAAAATTTCCTGTAAGATCTTGTAGCTTAAACGCGACTTATATTCTTAATATTTAAAAATGAAAATTGAGTATGTGACTTGATTTTACTGCAGACAAACGGCACTTGTCAGACACCGGAAGTGTAATTTATCATTTTACTCTATCAGCTTCTTTGTTACTTTATCGGTCTTTCAAGTGTTAAAATACGTGTGACAAATATCAAAGTTTTTCAAATGAATTGCAGTTTCGTATGTGTTTGCTTATGTATGCTGTTTTGAAAGTTTTAAAACACTTTTCAGAAAAAAAATTATAATTTAAACTTAAAATTCTTAAGTTGAAAAGTAAATATTTTTACAGCATCTCTTATAGACATTTGTTTGTGTATTTTTGTTGTTATTTTATAATTTATGTTCTTTTCATAAATGTTGATGAAAATATGGAACTAACTAACTCTCTATAGGTAGTTCTGTCGAATGTATGTCTGTCCGTTTGTATTCATTGGATACACTTATAAGGTAAAGTAATAAGTTGTTGCTGTTATTATTGTTGTTGGTGTAATGTTTATCTTTGGTTTTATGTCATTGTACACGTACGTTCAACGTACATACATACGTACATATGTATGTATGTACATACCGACCAACGGTGTGAATGTTCGTCGTCTAGTTCACTTTGTCCGTTCAATGGTTAATAAAATAAACACATTGGGGGACATGAAGCATACATCCGATGTTGACAAGTCATGCCTGGATTCAATTGAAAACAACGAATCAATGAAAAGTCATCTTTTAAGATCCAAACTAAATGACAACTAATAAAAACAACAGCAACAAAAAAAAAAACACAGCATAAAAGTGTAGCAATAAGTCTTGCAGTTTAATACCCAACAATATCAATTCCAGTCGATTTTAATATTTTTATTTTTTTTCCTTTTTTGATTGTTTATTTTATTTACGACTTTTAAATATTTTCTCTTTTTCATCAATTTATCAATTTAATCATCATCATCATCAACTGCAAGTAAGTACATAAATATTGTGACAATTGAATTGAATATTAGATTTTATATCGAATGGGTTTTATTTGCTTTACGGATTATAAAACCAACTGTTTGGAAAAATTAAACTAAATAAATGTTTGAAATATTGAGAAAATAGTGAAAAGTATTATTATTATTTTTATAATATTGTCGTTACGAGCAGCTTCCAATTCGAAATTGTAAAAATTTTCTTTTATTTTTGTTTGTCATCGAATGTGGGAAAATGTTTCAACAGACACCTGAACATACATGCTGGTTAAATGTTTTACTGTTATAGTAACTGAATTACATTTTATTTTAATTATAAATAAAAATATTATTAAGTTTTTCTTTATTTGTTTTAAAAATTATCTGTTGGCACATTATTTACATACAGTGAATCAATTAAGTAATTTGCCTATGTAAAATTTTATAAATTTTAAGAAAAAACTTTATCTGAACAATTATTTTAGGCAAAATAAAACAATTTGCTTGTTGTATTTTTTAAAGAATATCTTATATTTTAATTTTCTACCATAAAAAGTAAAATCGTGATATTAATTAACGAGATTTTTGATAAAAGGTGAACGTATTGTTAATTTTTAAGGTCAATAAAGTATTTTGCTTTTTTAGGTTTTTTGTTCATTTTTTTAATATTGCTGCATTATTTTATAAAATTTAATATTTTTATTACTCCTATATATTAGAATAACATTTTTTAGATATTTTAGTAGTGGAACGACTAAGTTTGGACATTTCTTAACCGATTTATTATCCTATATACCTATAAGAATTTTTCAATATTTGACTTAACATGAAATCTACCATTTCTTTGATTTAATTTCGAAAATAATAAGCAATTTTGAATTGGATACATGATATATTAGGAAATCAATGGATTTGGATCTAGAAAAAAATATTAGTGGGGTATAAATCTATAGATTATAACAAAAATAATCTGGGATTTTGGTCATTTTGTATTGATAAACAAAAACTACATTGTGGAACCCCATCCATTTGGGGAGTACTGTGTGAATTTTATTTAGAGTTGTATAATATTGATTCTTATTCAATAAAGCTAACACTAAGTACCATCCTAGCCACTCTAAGTATGGGGATATCACCGTATACCACTATAGAACTATTACATGCTAGAATTTTGATATTCTACCTCATATTTTGAATGCATTATTTTATGAATAAAATACAGTAGGCGTAGCTGGATTTGGATAGTTATTCTTGATTTATAAGTGTATGTATTAGCTGAAAAATATTGCTTTTGTGGATCTTAGGTGATGAGAACCGCCTCTATTTATAAATATCTAAATTAAGTATTTTTCCCGTACCACACGATAGTTCACTTTATATTGTTTCCAAGCAACCTAAGGTCTGTTTAGGGGTTTAAATTTAAACATAGTGTTCTTTTAAGTTCGTATATGGACTTTGGAGAAGATAAATGAGGACTTCAATGGTTTTAGCTTGGATACAAGTCGCTCTCCTTTGACAGTTAAAGATTTTTAAAGACAACTCAGTGCGTTTTTTTTAATAATTCTTTGTGTTATTTCATCAATTACTATATTTTTTATTTTTTAATGATTGATTAAACATCTTATAACTGAATTTCATTGATTTATACTTGTTCTAAAAATCTAAACTAATTTTTTATATTGGAATTGCCTCATTATTTCCCTTTAAACATTTTCAACGCAAATAACTACACAGTTTCATACAATAAGGATATGATTTTTGAAAATTACAATTGAAAAATACTTAACTCGTGTCCTTTTAACAATAAAACAATAAATTCCAAAAAGCAATTAAAAAATAATTTGAAAAACCCAACGAAATTAACTGGAAACTTCAATATGCAAAATACTTTATTGACGTGAAAATTCTGATGAAAAATAATAAAATGCAACAACAAATGCACTAACATTTTTATTTTAATATTTTTTTCTTGGTTTTCCCATTCTACACAATCTCTATTTTCAATTGGAAAACATAAATTTACTTTTTACCTGTTTTTTTGGATTTTATTTATGAACAAAAAACAAAATTCTCTTAAAAAAAGGTAGGCAAAAAACTTAGTTGATTCACTGTACATATATGTATGGTAGTAGTTACTTAACTGCTTACTTGTAAATATTGAAAGGTTTGATATATAATACTCAGTTTTAGTAATTGTATATCAAAATGGAACCTTTAAAGTATTTCATCCCTACTTTACTCTGGTATACTAAAGTAACCAATGACTTCCTATCTTGTTGTCAAAAATATATAAAAATAGTACTCCTTGTAAAGCTTCTAGGTATTTAAAGAAAATATTCTTAAAATTTACAAGCAAACAAATAGCTTCTTGCAAGAAAAAACTAGGATTTTGTTGACTGTTTAATTTGGGTAAAAGGAAAAAAAACATCAAAGAAATAAAATTTTCTACTCACTTGCTGTAATCAGCCTTACAATAAACTTGTCTTTCACGTATAAAACATGACTGTTGACGATCCAAGGGACACATACACATGCAACACCGAAGACAGTTAGCATGCCACGAACAGCCACCAACCTCTAGATAGAATCTATCCGAGATTGGTTCCCCACACGCTGCGCAGGAACGCAGCTCAGTCTGCAAAGAAAATTTAAAAATATAAAAACAAAAATTATAACAAAGTTTAATCGAAAAGAAATAAAAAAAATTTGGCAACAAAATGAATTCATCTACATAAATTAATCTGATAAACACACTCCCAATGAGAGAGTGTAGTAGTGGCACGAAGATACAAAGGGAATCTATATACATATTCATTTTTAAATGTTTATTATTTGTTTCAAATAAATATTTCGTAATTTTTTTCTTTTTGTCTTAAAGAAACAAACAAAACAAAATATTAAAATATTTATATTTTTTTCTTTAATTCAGCTGCAAATTTTACATAAATTAAGTAAATTTTTAGTTAAAAAAAAACAAAGTTTATCATAAATCACTTTTGAAATATTTTACATTATCAAAAGGGCATTTAAATAAAGCGATTTGAATAAAATAGAGTTTTAATAAATAAAATTAAAATTCACATTTTACCAAAAAAACTATAAATCTATTTTGTTTTTTTTTTTTTTTTGATTCGACTTGGAAATTTTAGCCGCTCTGGCTTCTGTTTGTTAATGGTAAAATTAATTTCAATTTTTTCTTTTTTTTAATTAAAATTTTTTTTCAAACTTTATTTTTGTTTTGAAAAGTTATAAAAAAAAGACAAAAAAAAAATTAAATGACAATAACACAAGATCAAAAGAAGTTTCAAAACATTCAAAAGAAATGTATTGAAATGCAAAAACCGATCATTGCTTAAAATTAATGAAATGGATGTAGGAGAAAATTTAAATACACGTTTATTTTTTTATATTTAATGTCCAAAGAATATATTCAGAACTTTTGTCTGACAATAAGAAATAGATTAAGTTTCGAATTCCATTAAAATCGAACCTAATTGATTTAAATTTACATAATTTATGTTGAATTTAGTTACAAATTAATGGACAAATTGATTTTTAACTACTATTCAACAAATTTATTTAAAAAGTTTAAGGAAAACTAAAAAGATTAACTGGTATTTATTTTTTATTATTTTTTTTTTTTTTGTTTAGTAGGTCATTGTTTATTTCTTAAAATTATGAAAAATCATTATAAATGGAATTTTATTTCAATATAGTTGAAATTAGAATATATTTTTTTCAAAATAATCCGAAATATTCTGTCAGTCTAAGATTTATAAATACAATCAGATGATCACAAAGTTGTTTCCATGATTTAATATTTTTTCTAACATATATGTATATATCCTGACGAATGACTGAATAGAACAGGGAATTACAATTTATTAAATAGTTGCCCAATTCATAATCGGTTTTGCATCGTTTTATCGTAGTTTGTCATACAAATTGTTTAAACAATAATAAAAAAAATACTACGATACAACGATACACGTCGATTGTGAATTGGGTAAATGTTTATTCAGAACCTTTTTATGTAACAATTGCAAAACTTCATTCATATCACTAAATGTTGATTAAACATTTTTTTCAGAATTTATTTGCAAATACATACATATGTACATATATGTAAATATACATACATATGTACGTATTTACATATAATATATAAATTTAAAAATGTACCCATGAATTTATGCAAAAAAAAAATCGCAATTATTGACATTTTATATAATCATGACAAATAAAACTAAATTAAGCTTAAATATTGTCGCAAAACAAATATTAATATTTGTAAAATTGTGGAAAAAATCTGAAATATTAGGAATGTAACCAAAATTTGATATTACCAATACTCAATACTGTTTAGATAGAGCCGTTTAGCAAAAATATCCAAATTTAAAGGTTATTGCCCTAATATACATACATATGTACCAGGGTTGGCAAATGGAATTTTTAAATTGTACAAAACAGCATTCTGATTGTACCAAATCAATTTTATTTTAAATTGTATATCAATAAGAAGCATTTTCAAAATTAACAGTTCATTTGTATTAGTCCATGGCCTCCCTATGGACTAGGTAATAGACTAGTCTATAGAATAGACATTAGAGTTGTATACTGACTAGTCTATGGAAAAGAATGTATATTAGCACATAGACAAATTCCTAGAGTAGATAGTAGAATAGTCTATAGACTAGGCAACGGACCACTCTAAAGACTATATAATATACTAATCTATAGAATAGTCCGAAAGTAATCCAAATGCTATTTCATATACTAGTCCCTAGACTAATTTATAAACTAGACCATAGAAAAGTCATTAGACTAGATCAAAGTATGGTAAAAAGTACTTTAAACGTCTATTATTTAAATTTTTAGCGGTATCTTTGTTAAAAGTTTTACTGCTTGTCTGGTTGTAATCTCTTCAAGAATTCTAAACAATATCAGGGAAAATACTTAAACAAGAATTGCATTTTGCCTCTTCTGAAGTTTAGTAAAAATTTTACCGAAGTTGGTAGTGCTTTGAATTTGGTGTCAGAAGTACAATTTAAGAATATTTTTTCAAATGGAAATAAATTTAAAATTGTACAAAATGGGTCAGTGGTGTACCATTGTACTTTTTAGGATTGAATTGTACCAAAAAAAGTACAATTGTACCAATTTTGCCAACCCTGATATGTACCCACACAAAGTAAATACATATGTAAATGTATAAATAACTAATTTTTTATTTGCTTTATTTTAGTTTAATTATTTACAATATTCTATTGGTCAGAAATTATATAATGCAATAATGCAGGATGAAATTTTTCATTCGACGGTAATGACTTTGAACATAAAAAATATAATTATTCTAATAAACATAATCGATATACATATGTACATATCGTCCCCTGAATTGTTAAAGAACGTAACAACTCTTTTAAAAATTTTACACTAACTAAAATGAAACTAAAATTACACAGGCCAACGAAATGAAGGTTTGTGAAAACTTTTAAAAAATTTGGACTATTTTTAATGTATTTTTATCTGCTGAAACCGAATCTGAAATCTATTTTTTTCTATCCATCCACCATTTACTCACAAAATGAGATCGAATATTTTGTTCATATATTACGCACATTTTATATAATTATAAAAATATATTTACGTTTAAGGGTTAATTTGAATATTTTCGTTGTCATCATAAATACGGGTCTTCATTATATATTTATCCTAAGTTTCATTCAAATCAGTTGAAAACAAAATAATATTTCACTATGGATTGAAGAGCATTTTCCAATATTGCATAGCTTGAGTTTGACTTTCACAGTTTATGAGTTAATACTATTCGATTTTACTAAAACTTCAGATATAAGTATGTGTCATAGGTATTATCTTAAATTGTATTATCTAAAAAATTTTATATAAAATGGACAACAGTAAAGAATAAAACCTGTTTTCGAAAAATGTTTACCAAAAAATTATTTTCTCCGTAATCTACAAAATATATCGACCTAATTTCTTTACTATTTTATTTCCTTCTTTATTGTCCATAAGTCACGTAGGAGAATTTCCCAAAATTTTAAAATTTGCTTAACAAAATTGCTAAAAGTTTGAAACTGGATTTTTGAAACAGCCGTCTGAAGGGGTTTCTATTTATGACTATACACCAAATACGGTTTACGCTATCTAATGGGGATAAAAACACACATTTAAGTTAACAGGAATGTATTTAACATAATGACATAGTTTTATAAGAATATTTCCCAGATAAGTGTTTTGGGACACTAAGGGATCGGAGGAATTTTTAAAAACTTTTACCAATTTTTGTGTTTTATATCTTATTGGAACGATAATTGAATATATATTTCAATTATTTTCTTTTCAATTCAAAAATATAAACTAAGTGGTAAAATTTTTCCAAAAACCACTTTTGACTTCAGAGCCGTGGCACCACTAGTTAACGTGGTCCTATTGCGCGAAATTTTTCCAAAATGCATTTTTATAACTTTAGGCATGGATTATTTTTTTGTTACGCCCTTTTTGCATAAATAAATATAAACATTAATTTGTTTAAATGAAATATTTTCCAATTTTCAAATTTTATAATGGAAATCTATATAATTTTTCTGAATTACTTCTATATAATTTGTTGCATTTTAATTTTATTTAATTAAATGTAAAATTTTCTATAAACAAAACTAACAAAAGAAAATACTAACATTTTTATATCGTTATAAAATCAAGTGCTAAAAATATGAAGATTTAATAGTATTTTATACGCTTCCAGCGTTATAAACTTTGAATATATTTTAGAGATACATACATATGTATGTATGTATTTATAGATGAAAATAAAACTTTATAAAGCCTTTGGCATTCTCACGGTATTTATGTGAGTATATAATATTTTGTCGTATATGATGATCATATAATTTTATATTTGAAATAACTTTATTATTATTTTTTTTTAAGATTTCAAATTTTGATAGAGATTTTTTTCTCAGTACCTTTTGTAACACTTCATGACAAATCATAATAAAATCTTAAACTTTTTACAATTCATTTCTCTTGCTACCTCTTGCCCCTCACAATAAAAAAAGATCTTATACAAATCTATGTGTATATCTTTGACAGTTGTCGCGTCAATGTTATTATTTGGTTTTGGTTATTTATGATTTATTTTGTTGTTTCTCTTTTCTGAAGATTTTATTTGTACGACAAGTTGCGGCCCAGTCATTATTGATGGGATCTCTCAATTTGCACAAACAGTCAAAGATTATAAACAAAACACTGCCTCAACTTGTAGTCTTATAAAAATCATCGATCCATCGATCAATTGATCTTATGTGTAACCAAAGATGACAGTCAGACACCATCCATGAATAATAAAAGATGATGTAGTTTTTTTTATTTATATTTTGGTTTATTGTTTTTACTTTTTCACGGTGAATTTTTACATTTTAAAAATTTTTTTCTTCATTGTCTTCGACAGTCTTTGGCTTAAATTCAAATACTATGGTTTAACAAAAAAAATCTATAAAGGAAAAAGTAGCAATACAGTAGCATAAATCTATATATCGTAGTTATTGTCATACACACATACATACATATGTAGCTACTTATGTATTTAAAAAGTCATATACCGGGAAATTGAATTGTTCGGAGTATTTGGACGATTTATTTATAAGGCCCGAAAATGGTCAAATAAAACATATGGGCAATTCCATGAAAAGGTAAACCACGACTGAAAAAATAAAACCCCTATAACTTTAGAATTTTTGAAGATAATTCAACAAAAATTGTTATATGATCTTTTGTAGCACCAAAGAAAAATCCCACCCCAAAATTTTATGAGGATCGGTCCATATTTGACCCCGGTCGCCATATAACTTCTGTTTTTTATTTTTATCTATAAATTGCTTAAATATGTATATAGGTTGGCCATGTCCGACTATACTTTCCTACTCCTTTTTATTTGTTGATGTGTGTGTGCATATTTTTCCAAAATATATATTTTATAACCTAAAAAAAAAAATATCACATACACATGTGTCACGTACGATATTCAAAAATTTTTATTATAAAATTATATTAATTTTTTTTATTTAAAAATTATGGATTACGAATGAAAAATATGTCGCATAGTGTAAGAAATTAAAACAAAAAAGATACACCTACAGAATTCGCAGATTTTCGTAAATATTTACATGTACTTTAAAAACATTTCCGATTTTTGTCACGTATGATATCGCCATATTTTAATCCATATTTTGGAAAACAAGATTCCGAATGGGATGATTCCTTTTGCAAATATAGTATTCTCAGAATGGAGCAGAATGTCAATATTGTTTTCCAATTTTTACCAAATCTATACCACTCTGAAGGCGTCACATACAACCGTATGGAATTGCCCATATGTATGTATGTATAAATGTCTAAAAATGCTTTATTTAATATAGAACAATTTTCATATTGGAAAAATTCGATATCGAATTTTACAATTATGCTGAAATTAATAAATTTCAAAATTTCTATCTACCTATTTATGTCTGAATAATTTATACGATTCGTATCTGCGGGATACCATTTACTGCAGCGTTTTCTTTGTTTTAAATTGAGACGTTGTCTTTCCGTATGTTTGTCTGTAAATTTATTGGTCAGAACATCAATAATATTTATTGTTGCAATAACGTCTATATAACAAACAAAAAATTCCTGAAACTATAAAAGTGTTGCGCAAGGTGCAAAATTCAATTTATGACCATTTACAACATGTTTATTTGAGTTTCTACTATCAACATATTTTTTAATTAAAATAAAATCCATTGTACAATTTTTCTCATTATTTCAATTTAATACTAAATGCTATTTTGTTTTAAAGTAAAAATTTTTTAGAGTTGTAAATGTATATATTTTTAAAGTAGAAGGATCGTTTGTAACACATGATGGATGGGTTAAATTTAAGGACAGTTTTATTATAAATGATAATATGGTCTAAAGGATCAACCTTAAAGAACTCGCTTTAGACATTCATTTCATAATTTACTATTTTAATTCTTAAAAGAATACATATTTAATGAAAATATGTTGTAAAAGTTATATTAGTTACAACTACATTTGAAAAAAATTATATAATAAATTTTCTATTTATTTAAATACCGTCGGCTATTGCATTTCGAGAGAAAAACCCTAAAATTTGTTTTTGCAAATTAAACAAAAAATATGCACCATTAAAAACTGACAATAACAACTAAATAAACAATTAAAAATAAATAATATTTTGCAAATACAGTCGGCAAAAGATAAAAAGATTTTCAAACATAACAGAAGAAAGAAATTACCATTTTTTGTCATTTTTTTAATTTTACAAAAAAACCTCTTTAAGTAGCAAATAAATGAAAAATTGCCGACAAATTAAGTTCAATAAATAATATTTGTTTGTCTTAAAAAAAAAAAATACTAAACACATACAACTTAACTTTAAGAACATTGAACAACGAAAAAAAGAGTAATAATATAACAAATAAAACAGCCATTAATATAAAATGAAAAACACGAAACAACTGTTTAAATAAAAATGTGATCTCTGATTAAATGTTACTAAAATTGATGTTAAAAAATGTTTAAATAAAAAAACCAAACAAAAATACATATGCAAATATTTTGAATTTAATCGCAAAAGAAATTTTAAAGTTTCTGTGCGTAATCTGGTAAGTTGCTGGCAAATTTATTCATAATGTAACAAATATACACTCAAACACTTTTAACGAGTATTTATTATTGCACTCTAGTGTCTCATGATTTAATATGAAGTTATAAATTAGTTTAATTATAAGATTTACTAAAAAATAAAAATAAATATTTATTAATATGCTAAATATATTGAAATAAAGATTATTTGAAATATAGACGATAGAAACTAGTAGTTTGTTCATATCTATTTATAAGTCTGTTTTTTTTTTTTTTTTGTAAATATGTTTAAAATCTCTATATATCTTTAGATTATGTAAATTTGTATGTTTGTTTTTTTATTTTCTTCCAATTTAAAACTGTTTGTGAAAGTTAAAAAATTTGTTTATTTCCATATTTTGTGTGTTTTATTCTTTATTTAAAAGGGATTATCGTTTGAAGGTATGAAAATATCAAACTTTTATATATCTTCTTATGACATGCTTAATAATTGTTAAACTATTTGAAAATACTGGCAGCCGTTCTAGATGCGATCGTTTGCGAAACTTACACACTCTCCGTGTGTGAACTAAAAGCTATGAAGTCGAGAGAAGCTGCAAAAATTATTGTGGGAAATAAATACGTATTTCCTACTGACGGCAGTACCGTATACCAGAGAAAATAAAGGAGTCACTCAATAAACAAAATGAAAGTGTCTATACTCTATCATCTCGACAATCATTCGAAATGATTTCTATGCACATTCATAAATGATGGCAAATAAATTTACAACAATTAAGATAACCTTGTATGTAATATCAGTTTACTAAATATGAATAAATTACATAATCCATATGTAACTAATTTATGTAAAATATTTACACTAACCATGTATATGTACATTACAGTATATGGACTCATAAATATAACATACAGTGGCAAGCATATCTGGATACATATCAATCAAGTTTATATTTAATTATCATGAATTTAATTTTGTTTTCTTTTTATATTGTTTTACTGAATATTTTAAATTAAAAACCTCATTATTTTTCTTTTATTTTATTGGTTTTATTGCATTTTTAAGTCTTATTTGCTAAACATGTATGCAGATTTGCTCGCTACTGTACATTGTATATACCATAGTTATTACATACAAACAAGAATTTGTGCGTAATATTTACAAATTATTTGTTTATTATCATGTTACAATGTAATATTTGTTTATTTGTTAGTGTATTTACGAATAGAAAGGACAAATAGAACAATATACAAACAAATAACTTTTCAATTAGACGACTTTACACTATTAAGTAGCCATATACATACATATGTATATGTATGTATGTACATATGTATGTACATATGTATGTATATAAGAATGTTTGTTTCAATGTGAATATTTCATTTGTGTACATACATACGCATTCTATTTATCTACCTTTAATTTGTACAAAGAAAGTAACACAATTTAAGTAGAAAACTACTACTAATTCTTAATTATGTTCATATGTATGTATTTATTACCAGTTCGGCGAATGTATACATACTTACATGTATAGATATCATATTGTTCATAAAACACTGAAAATGTTTACGGTGTTATGAACAGCATGTGAAAAATGTCAAAATTATTTATGACATTAAACAAACGTACATACATTTATACACTCAAATTTAGTATTAAAACAAGTCCTTGTGAATAGTTTTATGTTGGTACGTATGTAAGTATCTGTGTGTATTGTCTGTAATTGTTTTTGAATTCCTAGTTTATTATCTACAAATACCACAAAACCACTACCAGTGTCACCATCACAAAATTATTAATAAAATAGAAATAGAAGTGAATAAACGAAATAAATACAAAGACTTGAAAAGTACCCCTAAATATGCAATTCGTAATAAATACAAATTATTTGAAATGGGTACGGTACGTATACGTACATTGTATCTGTTTTGTTCACCCGTAAACTGCAAATAAAAACATGCAGACTGCAAACGAAAAAAACATTATACTATACGTGCAAGGCCCCATAAAAAGGGACTGAGGTAAAATACACTAAACATAGAGAACACATTCAATTGCTAACTAAAATATTTACTATACAACTATGTATCAGTGATGTTTAAATTATACCATTGCAACTTAAAAACTTATTGAATATTTTCTACTTAATGAAACAATTTTCGATCATTTATTAATTACGTGTAATGCAAAATTTTAAAAACTAATTTCATGAAGCGTTAACAAATGTTAAACTGTATTTTTTGTGAATTTCAAATATTTTTTACTAATTAGAATAAATTGATTAATTTTAAGTTTAAAGAAAACAATTGAAAGAGACTTTTTGAAATTGGATCGAACTGTAGTTTTTTTTTTCGGTCAATGGGTTTACTGATCTATTGAACCCGGATTATCTTAACTTTATCAATTTGATAATCTTGGGATATATAAAAGACTTTTTCAGAATTAAATCAATCTGCTCTGAACTTATTTATTTTAAAATTTTGTTGAATAATTTTTGTAACTTTTATAAAACCAAAGAAAAAATACCATGTTTTTGAATTGTACTAAAATAGGTACAATTGAATAAATATTTTCCCTGTTATATACATATAAGTACATACGTATGAATGTACCTAATACATACCCATGTTGTCTGACTTTTATAAACATGAAAAACTGACTGCAAATATAAGGACAGAATACATCCTGTACACATAGTAAGTATAAACTACTAAAGTATGAAAATATCCCTGCACTTTTGAGTAGATGTCCCGAATAAGTTATTTTATGATTAGATAAGTCGCTATGTGACTATTTACTTTAACATATTTCAGTTCTAAAGATATGTATAGATGGTTGTCAGATCTTACAACGTTGGCAGAAAAATGTTCAGAAAATGCCTAACAATCGTGTGTGCTTACAATTTTTATCTTGCAAGGTTGTTTGAAAAAGCATTGTCTGTATATAGTTAAACAATATTATTGTCAGACAATTTTTATTGTAAGATGTGCGAATTTTATGCATCTGACAATGGAACCATTGCCAGATAAATGTTTTATATTGGCAACACGGTGTATTAAAATAACATATACACGGTGTATACAATTTTTATTGGCAGATAAAATTATTGTCTGGCAATGAAATTGTAAGATTTTCTTACAATCGTCTAAACTGACAACTTACCTATTGTTAACAATTTTTCATTGACAGTGCGATGACAGAGCATTGCCATCATATTGCCAGATTTACCAACGTTGTAAGATCTGACAACCGTGTATACATAGCTTAAGATAAAATTGACAATTGACTAAATAAAAATACTAAGGAACTTTAGAAAGGATTTCCTTCTACATTACAAACAGGACATATCAAATGGTCTAATGATATAAAAATGGGACACACTAACTCCTGGTAAAACTGCTGGCATAGTACATACATATGTATGTATATGAGCAACGTTGTATTGTTTACAATATGGAAACCGTCAAAAATTTTGTTGAATGTGTAAGTGTGTGTGTGTGTCAAATTCAAAACAGTCACATCCATACATGCGCCGTATTTAAGTACATTTGAATTGTGGCAAATATTATTCAAACTTTTGTCCGTTAAACAAACAGACATGCATACATAAACATACATACATATGCAACCTCATAGAAGTGTACATTCAAATTGTCATTCATTTGAGTGTCGTTTAGTTGTAAGTTAACCACATTTTTTGGTCTAACTAAATGACTATACGCATAGAAGGTTTAGAATATACGAAAGAAACCTAAATTCTAAAATTTGAAAATAACATATTCAATTCATAGGCACATAGCCTTGACACCCTAATTTTTTCAATATTTTAAAAGTATGTATTGTATTTTTGCTATGCTTTTCGTCCTCCCATTTTCTACTATATAAATGTATATTATGTATACGTACATACATACATACATACATACATCCATATCGTATTTTTTACATATTTTTGTTATAGAAATATTGTATTCATACATATGTATGTGTATATTTGTCAGTTATGAGATTGCGCGCTGTCACTTTCATTCAACTTTTTTTTACTACATATTTTTCAAATGTCTACATATGCTACATGTACATAAATACATAGTTACACAGATGAATAGGTAGGTATGTGTATTTATTACGTCTGTTTACATGCGTTGATAAAAGGGTAAATTTTGTCTGTTGTACGATGGCTTTTAATATGAGATTTGTTGCAAAAATAAATAAGACCATTCGTCGTTATATTTGATATTTGGTGCCTTTTAAAAATCCATGTTAACTTTTACGTGACATGTAGGTAGACTTTAAATAGACACAATTTAAATTTTATTCTACTTGTTAACCGTACTCGTACATATGTGTCACAAATCGCCAAAGAAAATCAAGGTTGAACTTTAACGAATTTAATTTTAAATAGTCGAGAGTGTTTTGTTTTTTATATATGAGATTGTAGGTACGATACGTATATTTGTACATAATTAATTGTATATTTTGAAAAATAATTTATTTATTTTGGTAATTCATGTTAAAGCCTAAGTCCTAAGTGACAGCAACGTTCGAAAATTGTCGCCTGTTTTTAAATCGACAATTACAATGAAGATATTCTTTTAGTTATATAATCAGGTTCAATGCGTGTAAATTAGCCAAACCTATAAACCGACTATGTAAATTTGTTATTTAACTGTAAAACTGTTTTGCTATTGAGGCCAATCAGATGACGGAATTTAGTAAACATTTTTTAATAGTTAAAAATTTTATAAAGCAGAGTTATTGATTCTGAATGATACTGTAAACTAGTCCATTGACCTGTGGAAATATGTAAAAACCTAGCAAGTTAATTTAAATAGTTCAAAGATCTATCACAGAATGACAAAGTTTTATTTGAATCCTTCTATAACATCACCATGTTAAGATAGATAGATAACAGGTGCTGAAGAGTTAGTCACGTGTCTGAGATAGTTCCCTTAACTCTAGGGAATAAATAAACAATTTTTGCATTCAACGGACTAAATAAAGGCAGACATTAGTACTACGTCCTAATCACAATGAGTAATATGTAGTTTTATTTATTATTTCAGGAAATTCCGCAATATTTTTTTAATATTATTTGCACTTGAAAAATAATTGTAATTTCATTTCTTGAGTTGTTTCTAGTATTTTATGGTGTAATGTCCGCATTCATGCCCATAGTTTTTAAATATTTTTTATTTATTTATATAAATAGTAAATTTTATATTTTATTATGGGTAGTAATTTTTTTCTACACTGTCGTTTATCAGATTCTGTGTGTGTGTGTGAGTGTGATTGTATCTGATAAATGTGTAAATATTCTTAAAATGTATTTCGTTGGATTTTCGTTTTTTTAGATTTAAACATAAACAGAAGGTAAGATTGTACATTTTATTGACCACATAAGCCGTTCGTGTTGACAACATTTTATTGTAGTTGGCTTGTTGATGATGATGATGATTTTTTTCTTCTCTTGGTTGCTTTCGTAGTGTAGCGGGATTACAAGTAACATTGGGATGCTGATGGCTAAAAAGTTTATAGCTTTTTTTAGTTTGATTTTAAGAAGTAAAATTTATACATTTTAGAGTTGTTGATAAACAGGGTTTTGTTAAGATTCTTCTTATATTTTTTTATAAAATCTTACGTTTTATGACTTTCTTCTCTCGGACCAACTGACACAAGCGCTCAAACACTTAAATAATATGAATTGAAATGAAACAAAAATTTACATATTTTGGTTGTTGACTTTAGCGGCCTCAACATTTGAAATTTAAGTTTGTATTGTTGTTATTGATATGATGTGATGTGTGTTTCTTAAAAATTTCAGTTAACTGTTGTTCTAAATATTTTCCCACAAAGATTAAAATCAAAAACAACTTAAAAAAAAAATAAAATAAAGTTCAACTATACAAATCTGAGATACTGTGTCGTTATATTGGTATTTTATTCTAATTTATTTTAGATAGAAAGGTGCGTTTCTAAAGAAAATCTAACATAAAACAGGTGGCAACACCTAATTTGCATTTACAAAAAATGTTACAATATTAAATATCAAAGTGGCGCATACACTTGAAATCAATCCACAACAACTTCTGCAGCTAAAACAAAACAACAACACAATACTATACAGCAGGCAGCTCTTTGTTGCATGCACATGCAACTACATACATACATACATACATCTCTATAACTGGAAACAATTTTCATGTTGTAGATATCCATAAAATTAAAAAAATAGTATCTACAAACAAAGTATGTAGTAGATTTTGTATTTATATTTTTTTATTTCTTTCTGATTTATACTCCCAAGATCGTTGATACAGGCGCCCTCAAACCAGTCTTTTCCAGCAAGAATGGAAAATGGAGAAGAAAACAAATTTCAAAAATTTTATATTCAGAGACAGTAGATACAATATGTTTTTTTTTACTACTGTTTATACTATTTGGTTTGGCTATTTGAATTTAATATTGAAATGATTTCTTTTGTTTTGTATTTTGGATCTTTTAAATGGTCTCTAGTTTACCAAACTAGTTTTAATCTTTTGTTTTTGTTCAATATTATAAAATTTATAAATAATCTTAAGTTGACATTAATTTTTCTACAGCAGTTGTGCATTTGAATAACACACAATATTTGCCGCCAATAAAACAACAACTATCATCATATCATTAATATAAAATAACAACAACAGCAATGATAAAAAATAAACAAAATACATATAAATTTATAAAAAAAAAATAATATTTAAACTTTCTGTGATACATACATACTACTAGTTTGTTTATGGTTTATTTTAAACAAATAAAATTTTTATTTTAAAATTTGTTTGTCTGTCTGTCTGTCTGTACATACCTATGTATCCATATTTTGTTAATAATTTATGAAAAATTTATAAAAGTTTATTATACTTTTATATTTTTATTTATCTATAATAAAATATAAAATATTACAAAAATAAAGTAGAAATAATAAATGTGTTTTAAATAATAAAAAATCTTTATGCTTGTTCTCATTTCAAAACTCACTCCGGTTCAAGTCTGTTTGCTCACTTTTATATTTATACCCTACACCACTTTAGTGGGGTGGGTATATTAGGTTTGTGCTGATGTTTGTAACACACAATAATATTGGTCCTATACCCACCTTAAAGTATACCAATCGGCTTAGAATCATTTTCTGAGTCGATTTAGCTATGTCCGTCCGTCTGTCCGTCCATGTAAACCTTGTTATCAAACTACAGGTCACAATTTTAAAGATAATTCAATGAAATTTGGTACATGATCTTCTATTGTCACAGGGACGAAGCCTATTGAAAATGGTTAAGATCGGTCCATTATTTCAACTAGCGCTCATACAACTGAACCCCTGAATAGGGCTTGTAAATCTTGTAATCAAACTACGGGTCGCAATTTTGAAGATAATTCAATGAAATTTGACACACGATCTTCTATGGTACCGGAGACGCAGCCTGTTGAAATGGCTAACGTTCTATACTACCTTTGATGACCCTCATGAATTTTATAATTATAGGGTTTCATAGCCCCTATTCAAAGCCCCCTTCAAAATTTGACTTAAATGTCCACAATTTTATTCAACAATCAATGGCTTAAGTATATCTCAGGCAAGGTACAATTCAACTTAAATGCTTTATTATGAAAACTAAATCACATTTTTTTGTAACAGGTGTAGGATATTGTATGGTCGGCCTCGCCCGACTATAATTTCTTACTTGTTTAAATATTAATTTGTTCAATTTAAAATCTGGAATTTGTTGTTATATGAATGTATATTTTTTAATTTAAAAAAAAAACTTTAAGTCTTTCTAAATAGAATCTAGATTAAAGGGGGATGTATTTTAAATGAAGAAATACATGCATAAAACGCATTAAAACTTATTTTTTTTTTAATAATCCAGTGAGTTATTGACCTTCAAGTCATTTTCTGAAGCGGACTTTGTATGGATGCTAGGGTCAAATGAGACGCGATATAGACTTATATAAAACTAAGTTTTGCTGATTTTTGTAGATATGTATACTAGTACACTTAATATAACTATGAGCCCAAAAGACCTTTTCGGGTGTCCTATTGTAAGGAGGCTAGGTGAAACAATATGTATCAAATTATATTTAAAAATGCGACCTGTAGCGTATGCACAAGGTTTGTATGCACACACGGACGGACAAACAGACAGATGGACGGACATAGCTAAATCGGCTCAGAAAGTGATTCTATGCTTTACGATTGCTACTATACTTTAAGTTGCGTATAGTACTAATATTTTTGGGAATTACAAACATCTGCAAACACCAAACAATTAATCCCATCTGTAAGGAACTGTTCATAATAAATCTTAAAATAGTTTCAGAGTTTAAATATTAGTAGATGCTTTTATATTTTTATTTTTGACTTTGCAATAAATATGCATTTACCTCATATTTAAAAATATGCATATTTAAAAAATGGTTCTGTTCAAAATATTTCTAGTATTTTTGCTAAAAATATTTACCCATACAAACTATTGCATATTACAGCTTACAGACAAATATAAAATGTTTTCACATACAATATATTACGCAGCAACTCGCTAACATATTTATAATACCCACATATATTTCATATGGCTTGCCTATAATATTAAAATATTTTCCTACACAAATTATTCGAAGTCAACAATATTGAAGCCGTGCAAGCAGTAATATACGAACATGAAATGTACGCAAGCAGAGCATATATGTGCCGACGAAAACACGAAACAAAACGATAGTCGCGACTATCAGGTTACAATATTTTTACTATCAAACTTAAATATTATTTACTATAGGAAATGACTTATGGTCTAAAATTTAACATTTTATGTTGAACTTGAAAAATTATAAAATGTGAAAAATGTATGCAAGATATAACCAAATTTTATTTAGAAAATAATTGAAAACGTTTATATCTATGTATGTATGTTTTATGCATATTATGGGAAAAATGTATGCATAAAATAACCAAATTTTAATTAGAAAATGTTTGAATTGAATTATTGAATGTATGTATTTATTAAATTTATGTTTAATTTTTATGTGGAGTATTAAAATGTATGTATTTGTATTGATTGTAATATAATTAGAAAAAAATTATATAAATACTTAGAGGATCATATGAATGTAAAAATATACACCTATCCCTCGTTTTGCACGATTTCGATTTAACACGATTTTTTTATTTCTCGTGTAAATCGAGGGATGAAAAATATCTCGTTTTGCACGATTTTTTTATTTAAATGAAAACAAGCTTTCGACACAATTTATTGTAAATAAATAACTAAAACAACATTTATTTACTGATATTTAACTATTTTATTAAAAATACAGATAATAAATATTATTCTGGCAACATTAATAATAGCATTAGAAAGGGAATTTCCCGTTTGTGTACTTAAACAATATAAATACTAAAATTGTACAGGTTATTTAACAGTTTTTTTAAATAACGATAATAATCAACGATATTTAAAAGGGGATTCCTCGATTATGTAGGTACATATACTGAAATTGGTTGAATATAACTTATTTTTTTGCTTAACGGCTTATGTATTGATTTTTGCTCATAATATTTTTGTATGTATATTTTTGGTTTTTTCCAATTTGTATTGCATTTAATTTTTAAGTTTTATGAATTTTATAACTATTTTGGTTGTGAAATAAAATGGAATTGTTTATTTTTGTTTGCTTTGTTATGTTATTCACATTAAAACAAATAAAAGTATATTAAAAATACTATATATGTATACCAGTTTTTGTAATTTTTTCGATTTACACGATTTTCCATACAAATTTTTTTGAATTCGTTTTACACTATTTTTTCGGGAACGAATCTATCGTGCAAATCGAGGGACAGGCGTATTCAAATATGTATATATGTATGTAAAAAATTGTTTTTACAGGCTATATTTAAACATATTGTTTGTAACAGGATGATATGAATATAAAGAAGAAACACTAACAATAAGTTTGTAAACAGATAGTAATGCATTAGTAGTGTCTATGAAATGATCAATAATGAAGGAAATTATAGGTATTTTAGAAATTTGCAACAGGATGGCAAAAAATTAAGAGGGGACATAAAAACATAAAAAGTTGTTTTTGTAATTTTACATTGTGAAAGGTTAAAACAACAAAAATGTATGAGTGTATTACATACATATACATGTATGTTTTTCATATGCATGTGCATATACATATGTCACATTTCTATAAATTATTATTACATACTCTCAATTATCTTACAATAATGAATGAACAGGCGCGAAGAAAAAAATATATAGGTGTTAATAAATTTGCATATGCCATTACCAACCTTTTGAATTTGCATGAGAGAGACTAAATAATAATGATATTTCTTTCCTCTTCTCTCCACCACAAATTCAAGTAAAGCAAAAAAAAGGATCTTGCGTAAACCATCTTTAAGGAATGTGCGTAAAATGATAAAGTAGGAAAGAGAAGTTCTACTACAGGTCATTTTTATGACGAATGTATTTTTGCATCACACGTACATATCTTCTTCCCTCCACCAATTCAAAGGTAAAGCAAAAAATGACCTATCGTAATCCACCGTTATGGAATGTGCGTGAAAAGTAGGAAAGAAAAGTGCTGTTACAGGTCATTTTTATGACGAATGTGTTTTTTGTTATTGTTTCACACATACTTACATACATACATATGTATATACAAAACCAGATATAAATGGTGTTGCATATTTGAATATATTTTTACATTCATATGATCCTCTAAGTATTTATATAATTTTTTTCTAATTATATTACAATCAATACAAATACACACATTTTAATACTCCACATAAAAATTAAACATAAATTTAATAAATACATACATTCAATAATTCAATTCAAAAATTTTCTAATTAAAATTTGGTTATTTTATGCATACATTTTTCCCATAATATACATAAAACATACATAGATATAAACGTTTTCAATTATTTTCTAAATAAAATTTGGTTATATCTTGCATACATTTTTCACATTTTATAATTTTTCAAGTTCAACATGAAATGTTAAATTTTAGACCATAAGTCATTTCCTATAGTAAATAATATTTAAGTTTGATAGTAAAAATATTGTAACCTGATAGTCGCGACTATCGTTTTGTTTCGTGTTTTCGTCGGCACATATATGCTCTGCTTGCGTACATTTCATGTTCGTATATTACTGCTTGCATGGCTTCAATATTGTTGACTTCGAATAATTTGTGTAGGAAAATATTTTAATATTATAGGCAAGCCATATGAAATATATGTGGGTATTATATATATGTTAGCGAGTTGCTGCGTAATATATTGTATGTGAAAACATTTTATATTTGTCTGTAAGCTGTAATATGCAATAGTTTGTATGGGTAAATATTTTTAGCAAAAATACTAGAAATATTTCGAATGGGAGCAATTAAATATATTATATTCATAAAATATATTTATATGTTAATATTACATACGTATGCATAGGAGAAAATATGCATTTTGGTTACTAATATATTAGTAATTTTAATCACTGAATAGTTTACATTTTTTGGAAACTTTTGAAAATTATCTATTTTATTTTAACCAAATAAACAAATAAAAAAATAAATATTGTAATAAAGATTCAAAATGCATCAGGTTGTGTTTTCTATTCACATCAAGCCATAATTTATGACTGTCAATAAAATTTGATACAAAATCGCTGTTTTGTGTGTCTTTTGATTTTTTTTATCGCATTTAAATAATTATTATTTTAAATTAAATACTTAAACTAAAAATCGAATATTTCATATTTAATTTCTAAGTAATTTGTTGTTCTTTGATTTCTTTTGTTTTATTTGAGTTTGAAGATTTTTTTTGTTTTTTCGACAACAATAAAATTTTGTGTCATCGTGCTCGTTGGTCATTTATTTTCATGTTTATCTATTGAAATCTGTTCTTTTATTATTATTGTTATTTAAAATTTTATTATTTATTTTTTTATTTAATCGGTTAATAAATCATTATGAAATTTATGTATGTATGTAAAATATTTCTGTTCTTTGTTATTTTACCGAAAATGTTTGGTTTTATTGATTTTTTTATTATTAGAATAATATTGGAAGTTACTATTTTATGTGTAAGGCCAATGTATTGAGTGATGTCTGTTGAAGAACTTTGTTTAGTCGGTAGTTAATTTTATGTCAATTTAATTTTATGTTTACAATTTTAGTATCCACCCTTAAACGATGAAGCATTTTTAAAGATTTATATTTGGTTTCGAAAGAAATGCGTTTTTTATTTGAGATTATATAAAATATTTATATATACTATGTATGCATGTATAAGCGTAAGTGAAATGCATGTGCAATATATAAAGAATACTAGTCCGACTATTCATATCATATCAATAATTTTCGTATATTCTGAATTTACTACTGAAATAAAAAACTTTAAAAGGAGTTTTAATTTCCCACATTGATATGAAGTTAAATGTCAAATGCCACTGGTCTCTAAGTTGGTGTCAAATCCTTGTGTTACTGTTCGATACTTTATTGTTATTGGCGAAATGACATTTATTGAGGGACAAGATATAAATTTCGTTATATAAAGCACTTGTCGAAAACCAGCAAATGATCTCAACAGCCAAGCATACTCATCTCAAGTTTGAGTAGATATTCCAAAAGGATGGATACATGTATACAAATGTTCAAGATCACATTTCATGTGCAACATTAACGACAATAACCGTCTCACCACTAACTGTGTGTGAGTGACAGAACAAAGTCAAATGTACAAACTGACACTCAAAAACTTACGTGCAGAGAAAAAAAATTATTAGAACTTTGTAACATTGATAATTTTAAACTTATGATCACTTCAATCATCAACGTTTTCAACATTGCAAAAATTCGTTGTCGAAATCTAAATTTCATACACATCCGTTGTCTAAATGTTAACTAACGTGGTAAGCTCACTATTGGCAACGGATTGTTTGTCAATAGTGAGCTTACCACTTTTGTTAACATTTAGACAACGGATATGTATAAAATTTAGATTTCGGCAACGAATTGTTGCAATGTTGTCAACATTACATAGTGTTGTCGTACGTATGTATGTATATACTTTGACAACGGATGTTATTGAAAAGTTATAAACAGTTTGGTGTCAATTTGGTACCAGGCGTGTATATTTATTTTTCCCTCTATGTACGGTTAATAATGTTGAAATTCTTTTAATCACTTTCAAATGATCACTATAATCATGTTTCTTTACATTTTTTTCTCTGAGTGTATCAATGAGCCGGAGCTGGTTGGTTAAGTCTTGTCAGGACGAACGACAATCGTTACAAAACTGTCAAACACGATAAATTCAAATATAAAGTGTAAAATATTTTTATGTTTTCTGGGAAGTTTTTGTGCATTTGTTTTAATTTCCTTTTCCTAATATTACAAAAGCTCCAAAAACAAAAGCTGCACTACAATTTCAGTGTTTTGCTGTTGCTGTTGGTTCGCTGATGTTGTCGTTGGTCGCTAGTATTATTTTATTTATTTTATTCACAATCATAATATTTGCATTTGTATTTTTGCATTTCCATGTTATTTGTGCAAAAGTTTTCTCGTAAAATAAAACTAAATGTTGCAGAATGTTGTTTTTGTTGTTATTATCCATGATAATGATGTTCTTATTAATATTTTTCTCTGCCATGAGTTTTTTTTTTTTATTCGAATGCCTGAGACTTTGTCAGTCAGAGTCATTCAGTTGGTTAATTCCGCTTTGAGCCATTCGTGGAGTTTGAGTTTTGTGCGCTTTTTACTGCTGTTAAATACTTTATACATACATACATTCACACACAGACATGCTTGTATACATTTTTACATAGATTCATACAGAACGCAGTTAACCACAACTTTAAAAATTAATATTGCAAATAAATTTTGTGAAAACATGTTGCATGAATTGACATTAAGTGTTAATGAAGTTTTTTATACTTTTTTTCATTTACATCAAGTTTCTTATTCTTCGACTCTTTTACGCTTCTACATACATATTACCCTCCCCTTCCATCCGTTCCGTATTAAATAGTTTGAATGCGTTTTTAAGGTTCTGAAAAGCTGTTCTTGCCTTTTTTATTAAACAATATACGTATTTATGTATTTTTGTTTACATACAACTACAATAACTTGGTTGGCTGAATGGCTGATTTTACAGTTGGATTCATACAAAACGAATATGTATTCTACTTCCAGGAATAAGACTCTAAAAAACTTAACAGGCAAAAACTAATAGATATGTAAATATTTTGCGTTGTGATAATTGAATTGCATCGAATATATTTTGATAGTAAAATTATTTTTCTATATCGAAATCAAATAAGAAATTTACTCGATGTCGTATGCGTTATTTTGGCCTCGTTTTAATTTTATTTGACTGTAGATATGTATATTAATATAAATGAACATTCATCCTATAAGTCCATGTACTCATATGTGCTTATTTTTTTATTATTATATTCTAGATAAAAATCATTTTGTTAATAATAAATTCAAAACTTGTTAATTTTAACATTTATATATTGCATGCCAGTATATTGTTATTTACATATACATATTTATATGTATTTACATTAGTTTATATGCACAGATTTTGTACATATTCATTCTGCAAGTTTATTTCCTAGATGTAGTACATGAATAACATTAATATTAAGGCAGTTAGTTTTAAGTTATTTTATTACAAAACAAATAACATAAAACCTTTCTCAAATAATGACTTTAGTTTTGTACCAATCGTGAACCAGTAGTTACTATAAGCTGTGATACACAATTGTTAGATCTTACAACATTGTCAGAAAAAGCATTACTAACAATGTTGCAAGACAAAATTTGTAAGTTGAAACTGTTGTTAGTCATTTACCGTACATTTTACTGACAACGTTGTAAGATCTAACAACAGTGTATACATAGCTTAAGAATCGTTGATTTCGCAGGCTGAACATTTTTTAACCCAGAGAAAGTAAGTTGACTTTCAGATGGAATACAAAATTTTATTAACATTATATATAAAGTTTTAACGTCTCAAAATGGACCAAAAATCAGGACACAATATCTCAAATCTCAAATGTGATTGAGGTTTTTAAAATTTTGTCGACTATGGTACCGTTCTCACTATTTTTGACAACTCATTCTATAGGAAACTAATAAAAAGTTGTATAGATTTTTTATACATTTTCCCGGAATTTAATTTTTAAGTTAAAAGAAATATACTTATATGTACATAGTTTAGAGTTTGGTTCATAATTGACCCAAAGCATACATTTAGGGTCCTATTTCAAAGACCACCCTTATATTCATACACAGAGGGAAAAAGAAATATACATGCCTGATACCAAACTGTTTATAATTTTTCAATACCATCCGTTGTCAAAGTATATACATACGTACGACAACACTATGTAATGTTGACAACAGTGCAACAATTCGTTATCGAAATCTAAATTTTATACACATCCGTTGTCAAATGTTAACAAGCGTAAGCTCACTATTGGCAACGGATTGTTTGTCAATAGTGAGCTTACCACGTTCGTTAACATCTAGACAAGGGATGTGTACAAAATTTAGATTTCGACAACGAATTGTTGCAATGTTGTACATATGTATGACAATACAATTCATAATATGTAAATGTAATAAATAGTTATAATATAATCCGAGTGGATCGATGCATCGTGTTTTTATTGAAATATTCTTTAGAAAAGTATAATAAAGGAGCTTACGAAGGTTAATAAATGTTTACAGTTAAATTAATTAAAATTAAATTAAATTTTTGAGCCAACGTTTTTAAATGCATTTACTATAAATATTTCGTTTAAAAAATTATTCTTAAATTTCTATGTTTTAAATTTGTATTAATCAAATCTAATCTAAATAGCATTAAACTTTATTTTTCTGTCCTGTAGTAAACTACTTATAACATTCACACATTTGTAAGCAATTGAAAAAAATTTTAATCACAAAACCCATAACAACCATAAAACAAAACAAATCGCCTAAAAATACCAACTGAAGTGTCATAAATAAGTCGGAAAACAATAAAGATAGATGGATGGATGGATGGGTTTTCAATAAACCCTCTTATTGGCTTTGTGGTGAAATGCAACATTGAATCTACATGAATTTAGGATTTTAAACACGATTGAAATTGTGCATCTGTATGTATGTGTGTGTGTATAAGTATGAGATGTCAAATTTTCGTTACGGATTGTTAAGCACGGGTTGAGTGTGAATTTAACGTAAAAATAATGAAATTTGTTTGCGCCCATCCTATTTGTACCTCTTTTGTGATTACAAAGGAATGAATAATATTACAACAAAAGTAAAAATGCATGAAAATAAATAAAGTCAGGGATTTATTGTCAAACGGAAGGAGGGAAGGAAGAACATACTTGCAATATTTGAAACATACACACACACACACTTCAATTCGCACCCATATAAAAATTGTATTTGTGGTCATAAAACATATTTATTTCTATTTCTGGTGTCGCAATTTGTATACATTTATATGAATTTTTAAACATTTTATTGTTTTATTTGGGAAGTAGCATCACTCCATCAGGGCTTAACACAACACAAAGAAAACACACAAAAAGGTAATTTTATCTATAAAATACTTATGCTCATAGACAAATATAAGTATCCTTAAAATGCTGTTGCAACAAACATTTAACACATTGTCTTTTCTTTGGTATTGCTGATGACGGAGTGACTTCTTGGTGGTTGTTGCTTAAGAGTAACTAATGGTGGTGAGTAGTGGGCATGATGTTGTCTTGACTCATTTGTTTTCAATCTAAGAGTCCTTAGAGGCTATTTTGCGGATTTTCGATGCTTGAGCAAACAATACTCACTTGAATTCTTTTGTTCCATTTTTTGTTTCTTTTCTTAAATTTCTTTAGTTATAATGTGTAGTGTAAAACATGCGAATGTGTAGTGAAAATATGTATTTTTAAAACCGCTACAACAATAACAACAAACTGTATTTACAGCAATTTCAGTTTTATTTAATACAAAATCTTTAGTTTCTAAATTTGATACAAAAACAATAAAAATGTTTTTTTTCTGTTTGTACATTCACAATTACCTGCTAAAAATCCTGCTGATTTTGTTTCATCCAATACTACTTTACCTAGGAACTTCTCGTCTGGCTGTTATTTTTGTTGTTGTCGTAAGTATTTGTTTGCCGATGCATACAAATAAACAAACTAATTTCGAATTCCGTACCAGGCGCATGCGTAACTGACCATAAAGGCAACTAAAGGTGTGATTTTTAACAGCCTCTAATTCCTTAACAATTTCAAAAACCCTTGGTCACCCCGATGTTTGTGTTCGAACATCAATTGTCACAAGTCAAGATGCTGTGTACTTTCTTTTCTTTTTTTCTCCTTTAATATATTATGTTTTCTTTTTGTAGTTTTCTTAAAAATTAAGAAAACACACTCACGCACAATGGCAGTGGCAATAAACAACAACCGAAGAAAGACAAAGAAGATTAGAAATTATAGATTATGGTCTGCCAGAGGTTTGTAAGTCAATTACGAAATCCTCTTGTTATCCTTTGTTCACAAAATCGGTTTATTAATAATAAATTGCTATGGGCCCGATAGTTAATCAATATAACAATAAGAAATATTTGTAAAACTGGACATCTGTAAAGTGTGCTCGTCATACTAATGCAATTGTCAAAAAAATCTTTGCAGTTTTCTATCTCAAAAAAGGTGTTTTTCATAGTTTTTATTTATGCACTTATTTGGCACGCGCATTTGCACAATTGGGAAACCCCGCTAAGTTAAAACTATCTGAAACTTTTTCAGCTCAAAAGAGTCAAACACATATTTAATAAAAATATAAAATTTTAATTTAGTTTCAGCTGTTTCTAAAATTCTTATTAATATGTATTTGACCGCAATATTTAAAATATTACACAGAAAATGTAAATTTTGTAAAAAAAAATAATAATGACGCCATTATTAATTTCTATCATCCCAGTTTTAAGTGATAAAAAATATCTAAAAATGAATATTTTTGTTAAACTATAATAAATTGATATTTTCATAACGATGAGGCGTAACTCAAGCAGTTTTTAACCTTAACAAAAAAAAAAAACATAAATATAAAACATTTAAAAAATAACATTAATTTTATAATTTATTTTATTATTATACAAGAAAAAATATTTAAATATTTTGTTTGGAATAAAGAGAGTATGTCAGTATAAAAAACTACCAGATTTTTCAATTTGTTTTGTTGTTGTTTTTCTTAAATTTTTATATACAAAAAAATACCAATTTTAATAAAAAGTGAGTTCATAAATTATTATAGATTTTTCTTCGTTTTAGACGTTTTTGTTTAAACAGAAAAAATAACTTCATGAATATTCAATAGAATATTTATTTATGCATATTAATTTTCTATATAAACATACATACATATGTACATACATGTACATATTGTATTTAAATACATACATATGTATAGATGTATGTATATAGATTAACCAGTGTATGTTTATAAATATATATTTAAATACTCGTGTTTACAGATGTGGCTTTTAAATTTTGATTGTCAATATAAACTTAATTTAAGTTTTGAATTTCTTAAATTTTTACTTTTCAAAATTCAAATTGGGTTTCTCTCTAAACAAAGTAAGAGACCCCATAATTCTACTTTATATGTTGGAAGCTGTGACAATGAAGTATATTTTTCTTGCAATAAATCCGTTATTAGCCAGCTGAGAAGGTGACTTTGATTTTATAATTTTATAGTGTCCGACTGATTAATTTAATTCGGTCGAATCTATGGTCCAAATTTACAAAAGGCCATCCCTATGGGCAATTACTTCTCAATCTTTCAGGCAGAGGTGTATGCAATTATCATTTGTATTACAGAATGTCTGAGAAGAAAACTGAGAGGATTAAATATATTTGTGATGGCTTTACTATCATATTAAATAAAGTCGGGTTGCGTACTTGGCCATAAAGGCCACTCTGGACTCAGAGAAGATTGTCTGGCAAACAATGTATCCCCAAAGGATACCAGCACATTCTTGGTAATAATGTGACGAGACTATGCAGATTCTGCGAAATGCATGATGAAACCTCTGAACATGTACTTTGTGACTGTCGGGCATTATGTACTCTCAGAGTGAGACTTCAGTGGTTTAATTTTGTGCGTGTAAGGGTTTGTGGAGACACAATATATACCTTACCTTTATAAACTTTTAATTTTTTAATTTTTAAAAAATTGTTAATTTGTAATCATCTTAAAATTGAAATTTTGAGTTTAGAAGTTTTGTAGTTTTTTCAATAAAAGTTTCAATAGAAGTTCTTTTAAATTTTTGATAAATAAATGTGTTTAATTATACACATTTAGATGGGTAGCAAAATTTGGTTCACCTGATATAATTCACACTGATAGAGGACGTCAATTTACATCAAATAATTTCCATTGCCTAACACAATTTTTGGGATCCAAAATCAAATTTTCAACATCATACCCCAATCGAACGGTTTAGTTGAACGATTCCATAGAACATTAAAAGCTTCAATTTCTTGTCATGAAGACTCAAAATGGACAAAAGTTTTACCATTAGTATTGTTGGGAATACGAGTATCTATAAAAGATTCAATAAATTGCTCTCCTGCGGAGATGGTTTATGGTGAAAGTCTTCATCTTCCTGGACAATTCTTTAACAATAATACCGCCATAATGAACAGCAATGACTTTGTAGCACAACTGAGAACAATAATCTCAAGAATAAAACCAATTTCCTGTTCTAGTAATAACAAGCCTTCAGTCTTCGTCAACAAAGATTTAGAACAATGTACCCATGTTTGGATAAGGAGTGATCTTATTTTGAAACCACTTCAACACTTTGAAAAATACTTCACCAAAATCGATAACGTATCGATATATCGTTTAAAGCCTGCTTTCTTAGAAATTCAATCTTCCGAAATTAAAGAAGACAAGAATGAGAAAGATTCTACACATAAAGCAAATTTAAAATCAGTATCGTTTTCAGGTTAATACATCTGATATAGTTTTTGAATTACATATATACATACATATATCCTAACATACATATTAATATTTTTATATAAGAAGAACATATGTATGTACATATCTCTAAAGTGACACTGTCAACCTTTGTAAATTTTACATAAAGTAGATATATAAATATGTATGTACACATGTGTATATATCTTTTATATGTATGTAAAAATGTGTTTATTTGTTTGTGGACTATAAATGTAACTTCTTTAACCAAATTTGGAAATTATTAGTATCAACAACACTTTAAACTGATTATCAACGCTAATGAATTTCAAGCTAAAATAAATCCAGTAAATAAAAAAATTTAAGCTGTATAAATGGCTTTTTATAAATGGAAACGTGACCAAAAGAAACCCCAAAAAAATCATTTAAAAATGCGTAAAATATTATAAGTGTGGGTGGTATTTATCATAAATATTTCCAGTCTTTTTTCATTCGTGTACGATGAGATGGATGGATATTCTTATGGATTATCTGTGAGATAACAACAACAGTTACAACAAATGCAAATCATAACTAAAGTTGGACCATGATTTAACGAAAATTTTTTTTAATAAAGGCTTAAAAACTTAACACAAAAAATGTGTTGAGGGAAATTAACAACAAATTGAAGCATTTAAAAGTTATCAAAAATACACAGCGGGATAGCGGCGTATTTGAGCGCAAAATATCTGAGCATTATCATTGCACAAAAAATCGATTAAACACACGATACGTAAATGATATGATTCATATTGAAATAAGATGATGAGAGAAAATGTTTTTTTTTTATACAAAATGAATTTCTTTCTTTTTTGTAAAAGCACAGATAGGAATTCAATCATTGTAAGACATTGAAATATATGTTAATATTTATTATTGTAAATCCATCAGATACATTGAAGTAATCATACTTTTAAATTAATTCATTGTTTCATTGAAAATATATAAATATATTTAGAACAATAAGTTAATGTTTTATAATAATATAAAGAAATTGATCTATAGGTTCTGACAATTGTCAAAAACAAATTGTGCTAAAATAAGTTAGATAAATAACAGAGTGTATAAGAAATTGGGCGATCATGAAATAACCTATTACTTTTCTAAATAAACTTATCGCTAAGCTTCAATTGCTAAAAGTTAAAGTATTATTTATTAACTAAAAAACATAATTTATGAATTTATACTTTTGTATCTCTGTTACAAGTAAATAAATAATGTTGTGAATGAATTTTACTCATACAATGTAGAGTTACGTACAATTTGTTTACGAGGCAGGGTGTAATAAAAAACATCATCTTACTTTTTGTTCTTTTTTTGCTGCATCACTTCCAAAGCGTATGGAATTGAATTTACACGAATCAATAAAATAATCGACAACATGAAGATGTTTTTGTTTAGTTAGTATTTTTTTTTTTTTTGTTTGGCTTTTTCATCGATGATGATGATTTTTAAAATCACATCAATATCAGCGTATGCACATCATCAAATCTTAACAGATTTGTTGGATTATAAAATATCCTTCCCCACACCGTTCGATCGACTGACAGACAGACAAAACCAGTCGTACAACGATTTATCCAACCATTCATTCGACAACCAACAATCTTCATAATAAACTGTATTTTTATGTGTGGGATCAATGCGCTGTTGTATGCCAATATCCAGCTGAGATTTTCAAAGCTTTGATCTGCAAGACCCGCCTGTCAATAAGATTTTTGTTTCTTTCTTTAACTTTTTTTTATTTATTTTCTTTGTTTCTGATGGGTTTGTTTTGAATAAAACTCTCATCGCTTACTTTAGTAGAAGTATTTAAGTGGTTTTCTTCTCTTACTTTAATGATTGATGCAAAAGCATCTGAACGACAGGAAAAATTTAAAGAATTTTACTTGCTTAAATAGCTCGATGAATAATAGACCGACTCGGTTTGTATGGAAATCCAATTTGTGTAAAAATATACAAGATTTGGATCGACATATACAAACATCGGTGAATTATAAACAGATTTCAGCAGTAACTTATAAGTGTAGAAGTTATCATACAACAATTGACAGCCCCTTTTGAAGCGGGTAAAATAATATGGGCTCCGCTCATATTAGTTTTAATTTAGTTTTTATATATTCATAAAATAATTTACTTTAGGAAATGTTCTCCCCTTCAAATACCGCTTATATACAATCCCTAAATGATGCAGACTTAATATTAGATGTCTGCTCTTCTTTACCCATATTGACACGTTATCGTCTCAAATACTAAGAGACTATAGCAAATTTAGCTGGCAAACCCTTGTAATGTATAAAGGAAATCAAAGCTTTTAAAGATTAACAGTTCAATTGCTTTGGAGCTGATAAGCGGGGATACATAAATTGTTATCCATGAGAGCTATTAGTTACAGTTCCCAGAGAACCGAAAGTCTATTTTATTATTTTTGATTTTACTAGAGTTTTATTATAAGCAGTTATAAAAATGTCTGATTTATCATCAGTATTTTCAACTATATAAACCACATTTATAAAAATCTTAAGAAGTCGATTGAAATTTTTTGCCGTCGCATTTCTTAATCAAATTCGCATTGACATATCTTTAGTTTGCAAAACTGGAATTCAAATATTTGTTACTACCGCCGGTAAGAAGAAAAAGCTGAAAACTGGTTAACGACGTACCTTCATTTTAAGTGCCTCCACAATTTTGGCGGTTTTTAATCCAAGTGTTAAATATAAAATTCCAATTATTTCTATTAGGGCCGTGTATTCCAACAATTAATGATGGAAACACTTTTCCGACACTCGTTAAGTATTGAACTAAGTAAATATTTTAACTTTTTTTTTGTTTTTATTATTTAATATTTTGCAAATTTTTATTAACTTTGTATGTTAATATGATGTATGATTGTATAAGTATTATTATTATTATTTCATTTTATTTTGATACATATTTTTCTTTTTTCTTATTATTTTGTACTTTTTTTAAATTATGTACACATACATATCACTTTTTTCCACAATTTTAAATATTATTTTCCGTTTACACGTTTGTTGTTTTTCACATACATTCACATGTATTTGTATTAATTATATTGGTAATAATGCGATAAATAAGTAACACGGCTACAATTACGACGATATATTCCAATACGAAAGAGTTTAAATGAATTGAAAAGAAAAAAACACGTCAAGCCGAAGAATTGAATTAGTGCCACACGCCACACAAATCCACCAACGTATAGAACGTCGTTACAACGCAAGACCACTCGTTGAACTAACCAAATGGCTGATGGAGAACACAAAAAGCAGTCAGCCGTCATTCAGTCAGTCAGTCCCACACACAAAGCCAGCATTCAGTTTTGGCTCAGTTAACAAAAAACAATAAACACTCAAACGGATGGAAACGACTACAACAACTACAACCACCACACAACAATGATATGACAAAGATGAAGGCATGCAAACAAATATTACAAACACATAACGTATGAATGTATATGTTTGTATCTGTGTGAAGTTTTTGAGTGTGGCTGACCAACAACCAACCAACCAACAAGCCAGCCAACCAACAACCGTACAATCAACGATCATCATAAACTTGGCAACAAATATACAACATACATACGTAGCCAAGTACACCCATACACTCAAAATATCCACTCCATACTTGCTCATGATGTTTTGCTCTCTTGCTCATAATTCAGAGCAATGAAAACATAGATACTATTGCCCAAAACAAAAAATAAACAAGATACAAAACTAGGAAAAATATAAAACCAGAGAACGCACACAAACGCCCATTCACACGATAAAATTACATCCAACCATTTTTTCAGTCATCCACCACCATAGAGGAAAAGGAAGCAAATTGCAAAACGTACAATAACTCAATGAATGTGTATCTTGGAGATACGTGAGTAATTCTTTATAAACTTAAGGGTGGTTTTGATTGGCTCTGACGCGAGAGTTTAAGTACTTTCACTACTGTGGCGCCGCCTTTCTTTCCTACAATTGCACTATCTATCTCTCCCTGAGTAGGATTCAAAAACGAGTTCTCAAAGTATTTATCATTCTGAGTGGACTTGAATTTTCACTCGATTTCTTCTGTAATGAGTACGCAGTCGCGTGTCATAGGTGAGTGAGTATAAACAGCAAGATTCCATAAGAAAACCTCTCACTAGTGTAACATAAAAACAAAGAATATGGGGTATCCTAATCGCACAACATTATCTTGATCGGATTTCAAAACACTTGTAGCTGTTTATTTACTTTTTTTAAGTTATTCATTTTCAACAACCACAAACAATTTCTTGCACTTTCAGAGCTCCTAAAGAATGCAATCTTTTGAAATTGCATTAAGATTAGAATTTTGATTGATGTGGGTTTATACATACATATAAGTTTGTATGATAATCGAAAGCATAGCGTTTTATATTTATATTCTAAACTAATGGTATACGCACAATTGGGACGAACGACGAATTTCGTATAGCACGACGAACTAGTCGACACAAATTCGTTGCGTAAATTCGTCGAATGGAACACAATCAAATTATTCGTACTGTGAATTCGTTTTAAAATTTGTTTGTTCGAAATTGGAAAAAGTAAGAAAAAGGAACAAAAATTATATTTTTGTGAACCTCCACGATTTTGAGATAATTTTAACAGCTTTAAAATTTATTCGAACATTATTTCGTAATTAGAAATGTAAGAAAGAACTAAAATTATATTTTTGTGAATATCCCCAATTTTGAGATTATTTTAACAGCTTCAAAATTTTTTCGAACATTACTTCGAATTTTCGAACTTAATTTTAAATATTCCAACATAGCATTGTAGTGTCATCAAGTGTACTCCAGACTGCCAAATTTCAGACAATTCGGGCCACGAGAACTGGTTTTAATGGCTTTAAAATTTTTTCGAACTTAAGTTCGAATTTTCGAAAATTTTATTTTTAGTTTTTATTTTAAGAGCATAAAAAATTTTTCGAACATAACTTCTAATTTTCGAATATTCGAACATAATATTGTATTGTCATTAGCTCTACTCACAACCGCCAAATTTCAGCAAATTCGGACTACCGGAATTGGTTTTAAAACAATTTTCCCCAATTAATTCGTCGTTCGTCTGCGTAAGAAATAGAAATAAACCTATCGCATAGTTCGTTACGTACGACGAATTTCGTCATACGCAATGATTGTGTACATTTTCATATACATACTCAAGTGTGTTTTATTTCTGACGACGAATATTTGTTCCGAAAAATTCGTCGTTCGTCCCAATTGTGCGTATACTATAATTTACCGAGCAGGGTGACGATGACCATATGCCCGTTGTAGTGTAGCAGACTAGAATCGAACCCCGAGACTGACAGGCTAGCACACTACCAGCTGTGGCACCCAGGTCTTTATAAAATATTTTGTTCGGAGGGTATTATGCGTTTGTGCTTATGAGTGTAAATCACTAAAATATAGGTCCTACACCCACCTTAAAGTATGCCAATCGACTCAGGGCCGATCTATATTAGCGATTAAATTAAAATTAATTAATTTTTAATATAAGCATTTAATTGCCAACTCAAAAACTCGCTCTCAAAATCACTTTCTGAGAAATGGTTATTGCGATACAAGCATTAGCAAAATCTCATCAAACCAAACCAATTCGTTGAATGAAATAATTCACTTAAAGTTCTGATAACGTTTACTTCTGGTTGACACAGTGGCCAAGAAGCACGCGAACAAATGAACAGCATTCTCACGCTCCAAACTTGTTATACACACGTACACTAGACTCTGCAGATGTGTTATTTTTTCCAATTTTTTTCTTTTTCTGCATCTTTTGGATGTATGTATGTATTAATAAAAGTTGTTTGTTGCTTTATCGTACTTTATATAGTAACGCCCCTTATGAGCGCCATATCATAATCAGACAACACCCCACTCATACTCATACTGATACTTACTGCGAAAATACGTGAATACTTACAAAGTAGTTACACACAAACAATACATAAAGATGTGGGTATGTGTACTACGTACTTGTAGATAGAAGAAGATTTCACATCCATTCAGTATCCATTAGATGTATTTATTTTACTTTGTAGTTGCTTAAGGTGAATAGGGGTTTTCTATATAAAATTTTATGTTTTCTTTGTGTAATAAATTTGTTGCTATAGTCGAATAATCTTGTGTCTCGCTTGCACTTGTAGACAATTACAAAATGAATGTCGTTTCTGTCTTTAGTCAAGAACGAGTATCTTATCGCTTTGTTTGCCCATCTGCAATAAGTGATTATGAAACATTAAAGCTCTCTCAAGTGTGCGATGCTGTGCTAAATATTTAAATACCTTTCAAAGTAAAGAAGAAAGATGAATAAAAAGAGGCTTTAGCTTTTCCGTAAAACAGCAAGTAAACTGCTTTCAGACACTATTAAAGGATTAAAAAAAAACACAAATTATATATCAATGTTTGAATAAGATGCCTTTGAGAGCTTTTTCTACTTTTAACAGGAATCAAAAGGAAAAATGCACTAACAAAAGCTTTGTTGTGCACACTTATAAATCGTTTGCAGAGCTGCAAATTGATTAATTCAATTTGTGTTTAATGTACAAAGAAATCTTAATTAAAAATAAAATCTATAGTACATCAAATCCGAACAAATACACCTGGGCCACTATCTGGACCTCTGACTTGCTTATTTTAAGGAGATTTCTCGTCTTGCTCTCATCAGGGTCACCCCATAGGATTTATGTGGTTCTACCCACCGTTTCATTATTCCAAATATGGGTGGGATTCTCTCACCCATATTTTTAGTTCAGCTTTTGTTGTGTCGAATGGTTTTGCGTTCGTCAGGTTAACTACCTCGAGCTCCCATCTCTATTACATTCGCTCTTTCGTTGCCGACTACTCCTGAGTGGCCTGTTACCCATATGATGTAAACCTCTGGGAGAGTATTCAGTTAAAGCTTTCTTACAATCCAATACGGTCTTAGATTTAATTCTATCACTTGATATCGCCCTAATTGCCTTGTGACTGTCGGTAAATATATTAAGGCTGTGAGCGCCATATTTATTCTAATCCAATTTACACATTCCGTTATTGCTCGGACTTCTGCCTGGAAGCTTGTGTTATGATTAGGTAAATGGTGGTATATTTCTGTTTCTGGGTCTTCGATATAGAACCCCAGGCCCACTTTATTACCCAATTTAGAGCCATCCGTGTAACAACGGATTCATACTGGTATTTTCTCTAGTTTTCCCTTTGACCAAGACATTCTATCTGGGATCAGCGTTTCAAAGTTTCCGACACATCCAGTGTCTGGTTTGCGATGAGGCACGTCCGATGATTGTGTATAACCTTCCAAAGTATCCAGTATATATTGATGACGTGTCCTATAACCGCTTCTGGCCAGTTCGCCTAAAGTAAAGAGCCGTTCGGCTGTATGCGCCGCCTCATATCTTAAATATGTTTCAATGGGTGGAATATCTAGTAACGTTTCCAGAGCTTTGGTTGAAGTAGTTCACATGGCACCTCTTATACCCAAGCAGCATGTAGTTTGATGTTACACTAGAATTGCTCTAATTACACTTTTGTCATAGGACTCAGACCTCATTTCATGCCTATACTTTTCCTACATATCGCCCAGCACTGTGTGCCTATCCTCTATGTGGTGTCTCCATTTTTATTTCCGGTCGAGGATTACACCTAAGTACTTAACTTTGTCTGTCACTGGTATCTTCTTGCCCAGGAATCAATGTTCAGTATACGTAGAAATTTGTGTCTTTCTTGTGAAAAGGCAGATTTCCGTCTTCACCGGGTTAACATTGAGGCCTCTCAGTTGAGCCCATGTCTAAGTACCTTCTTAGATAGGGTCCTTAGGAGGGTATTAATCGTGGTAACCCAGAGTAAAGATGACAAAATGCCACACTCTGGTATATCGCGAAATACCTTTTTCCTGATAAGTATATCGTACATCTCGCAGCTTATCCATCTGTTCCTTAGCATGTAGTTGATCCAGTTACGGAGCACCCGGTCAACATAAAACTGGTCTAGGGATTGGATAAGAGTATCAGTGTGCACGTTATTGAAAGCGCCTTCGATTTCAATGCATACCGCCAGTGTATACAGTTTGCTATCGAAGGATTCACCTATATAGTGGACAACTTCGTTTAAAGCGGTTTCCACCGATCGTCCCTTTACATAAGCATGCTGCTAAAATTTTAGGTCTTTGTCGGGTATACTGCTTTTAACCATACTATCGACTATCCGTTCCAAGGTTTTAAGTAGGAAGGACATAAGACTTATCGGTCGATAAGACTTAGGTGTCGCATAGCTAGGTTTCCCTGGTATGTATAAATATTACCCTTGCATCCTGCCATTTAATGGGGGTATATGTGAATTTCAAGCATGCAGTGAATATCTTAGACAGATGTACGGAAACCAGTCGAGCTTCCATCTGCAAAAGTGCCGGGAAAATGTCATCCGGCCCTGCAGCTTTATACGGAGCAGAACTCTTGATTGCCCCTTTAACCATATCAGATGTAATAACAACTTCCGTCTTAGCCGCCCTTCCTCCAATATGGTTCATCTATATTATTCGATAATCGGGTGGGAAATGAGAGTCTATTAGGAGTTTCATTGTCTCCTCCATATACTCCAGCCTCCTGCCCGTGTCATCGATCATAGATTCCGGTTGGACATGAGTTTTGGATAGGAATTTTTTATCTTCGATACGTCATTTACGCTTTCTACCTGTTCACGGAAAAGTTTCCAGGAGTCTCGTTTGGCTTTTCGAACGATTTTCTTATATTCACCAAGTTTACGATACTCATCCCAGTATACAGCAGTCTTTTTACGCCTTGCCTGATTAAATAGTTTGCGAAGAGTCTTGGCGTCTAAGTATATCCTCTTTATTTCGACATTGAAAAGTGTCCTGACCTAAACAGTTCTTTAGTAAGGTCCCGAACATTGTCCAATTAGTTTTAGACTTATTCCGAAACTTTATCGGCTTTGGTGGTGGTCTAAGTATTTTGAATCTTATGTACCGATGGTCAGAAAAGGAATGCTCGTCCGAAACTCTCCAATCCTGAATTTCGTTTATAAGCTCTTCTGAACATATAGTTATATCTAATACTTCTTCCCTGATTCTATTGACGAATGTAGCTTTATTACCTAAGTTCAATGTGATCAAGCCTTTAGTATTAAGGAAATCCATAAGGGCTTGTCCCCTGCGATTGGTGTTTGTACTACCCCAAGCTACATGGTGGGAATTTGCATCACAACCTATTACAATTTTCTTATTTTTCTTTTCTGCCTCTTCAACCAGTTTCATAAGATCCGACGTTAAAGGTAGTGTCGGAGAATCGAAGGGCAGGTAAACGGAAGCGTGATATATGTTACCACTACCTTGCTTCAGTACGGTTGCATCCGATGTGGATCCTGTTGAGAGGATGAAACATAAGTTTTTGTTCTCGGGCGAGACCCTGTATCAGCGTAGAAAAGTTGGAAATTTACGTGATTTAATCCAGAAAACTTGTTGCGAATGGTCCAAGGTTTCTGGATTAAAGCTATATGTATTTTACCTGTGTTAATTTTCCTAATCAGCAAAATCAGTCAATAAACAACGGAGATATGATATTCAAGACAACATCTGAACAACAACAAACGCTTACGCAAACGGTTTTTTATCAAAGCATGCAAACTTTGATAAAAAAGCAACAACAACATTGCTTATTGAAAAAATGTATGTTTGGATTTGTGTTGGTTTCATTGTTTTGTGTACATATTTTGTTTTTTTTTGTGTGTTTTGTTTCGTTTAGCGATTCGCTATTGTTAAAGTAATGTAGAGTTGGGAAAAACATTTTTTAAAATTAATCTTGTTTTAAACACACTATGGGGAAGGGTATATACGATTCGGCAAAGACGAATATAGACTTCTTACTTGTTTGTTAATAAAATCGAGTACAAATGTTTTTGTGGACATTTATGTTGATATATCACATCTAAATTATAAATTCAAAGTTTAATATTAAAAAAATTTCACTTTTATTGTTGACATTTTTGTTTACATGTAGGTAATGCCCGTTTGCGCATAATGAACAGCTTTTAAAATTTTAAACTAACAGTTTACCAACACATCAAAATGTTTGTCATAGAAGAATTTTATATTCTGGTTTACTTTCTATTGGAGAACGATATATCCAGGTCTGTTCGTCAGTTAAATGCATCATAGAGGTCAAACGAACTTGGTACTTGGTCAACGACTCACAGTGAATTAATTTACTGATTTACGCAAATGGTTATTGCAAATTTTAGATTTTTGATAAAAAATTTTTATTTCCGAAAAGCTGAGATAACGTACTATACTAATATAAGAAAATAAAGCTTGAAATTAGGAATTTTTACATTAGAAATTTAAAAGTATTTTGAAGCTCAAAGTTAAATGCATTTGCTTATACCTTTTAATTAAAGTTCAAGAATGTGTTCAATAGGGGATATATGCGAAATTAATTATAACTTATCCGTGGTATATTGTAAGAGGATTTTAACTAAGTACCTAGGAGTGCCCAAGCAAATCCTTTGGATGATAGATAGCATAACCTATTTTAAACAATATACATATACGAAATTCAGCTGCAATTATCTGCGATTAACAAAAAAAAACCTAAAAAAATCTAACATTGCAACAAAAATATAGTATATTTATAATGTAACGTCGAATTTTACTCTGATTCGATTGTGTAATTTTCATATATATTTCCTTCTATTGACCGAAATATGGGCGTATTGTTGACCGATTATTGATTTTCAAATATTGGCGGATCCTCATGAAATTTGGCAAATAAATTTATATTTATACTTTTATATACTTTTTTGGAAATTCGTACTTTTAAGAGGAGAAAATGTGTAATAAAGGTGTTTTTGGTAGCTTTTTTTGGCGCATTATAACTTTTCAACTAATAAACATATTAATAAATTTCTACATATGTATATTGGACACACCTTTCAAAATGTTCAGATACCTGTACTTTTTTAAAATTAGGTCTTTTTTGGGAGAAAACTGTGTCTCGTTAAGATAACTTTTTCTATTTATTGACGTATACATATTTAATTATTTCACTGAGCAGTACCAAAAAGGGTAAAAACGGGAAATTTATTATTATTCAAAGCAAATTTTTATAAAATAAAAAAAAAATTAATTTACTCATGCAAAATAACCTATAGGTGTGTTATTTTGAAACTCCGGTACTAATGCATATATAGGACCAAATTCGTTTAAATAGTACTTTTGTTACTTTTTCGGTCATCATGAATCTAAAACACATGATTATTAAACATACACGGTCCTTATTGAATAAGATTATTTTTAATACTTTTTATCTCTCAAATGATACTTATTGAATTTTCGAAAATATTTAACCTTGAAACGTAAATTTGGCTGAATAATAATCTGTAATTATGTAATCTTCAAATGGTACCTTTTGGATTCTCTATATTGAGGAACCGGAACACGAGACACACGGTCCTTATTAAATGAGAATTTATGGAGGGAGATTTTTATACTTTTTCGTTTTCAGATGGTACTTTTTGAATTGTTTATGATATTGAACATAGAAATATACAATTTAATAACATTTAGGAACCTGAGTGAATGAGAATCTACTAAAGGGAACTTTTTTGTACATTTTCGTTCATCAAATTATATTATTATTTAATTTTCTATAATATTGAACACAGTAACATTAAATCTTTGATTGAATGAGAATATATAAGATGTAATTTTATAATTATTTTTTAATGCCTTCAAGTGACAAAGTAATGCATTCAAATGCATCATATCATATCATATCGTATTAATCATATCCAGCAAAAACTAACATTGAAAAGTATTGAGTTTAAAAAAACACTGGTACCACCTAATCATTGGCATTTAAACTAATTAGTTCAACACAGTTATGACATTGCAGGCAAGTACTAACACATAACTACTCATTCCCGCGACAGCCGGTTCTACGAATGACCCGAATTATTCTGTCAACTCCAGCAACAACAACACAATTTTTTTGCAACATCTTCCGCTGCTTATAAATGCGTTCAACAACAACATTGCCATCTTCATACGCTACCTCTCCGCCCTTTCCCCTGCAATCATAACAACAGCAGCAACAACAATTACAGTCGCCTCTAATACCCTCGATTGCACTCCGGAGACCTGGAAATCAGGGAATTGAGTACCTGTCTATAATTTTCCACTTGTCATACTACCTTGGTAGAGTAATTCCACTTTTAAAACCTGGTAAAAAGGCGATGGAGAGACAATCATACATGTCGATATCCCTCTTATCGGCAGTCACGAAGACTCTTGATGCGCTTCTCCTCCCCCAGCTGTCATACAACCTAACCAGCATGGTTTCATCAAAATACACAGCATTAACCGCCATTATTACTCAGATCTCACAAGGCTTAAATTAGCAAAGTCCCTGTGAAATGACGGTTCTAGCGGCACTTGACCTGTCAAAAGCCTTCGACTGTGTGTCATGCCACACTCTTCGAGGATCTCCTGCAATCCTGTAGAGTTAAACAAGGCGTACAAAGGCGGAGAACTATCGCCGTTATTGTTTAATTTCTACCTCTCTAAACTCCTCACACCACGACTATACTATAATAACGACGGGCCGCAAATTGATGAATTAAGCGTTCTGGTGAATGGTTATCTTAATGAAATACATCAGTTCTTCAATGCGCGTCACCTGCAACTATCACCAGATAAGTCGTCAGCAACAACACAAGGATAGGAAATGAATTAATCCTAGTTGTCGTGATCGATGGAGTTCAAATTCCGACCGTGCACCAACCAAAAATCTTGGGGTCACATTTGACAGACTCACAAATTTCGAAACAGAAACAAGGTTTAGCCGGCTGCTCTTGGGGTATGAATTAAGAAACCCTGAAAACGATTGGTCTGACAGTGGCTAATCGTGGTATTCAAACAACAGCGATCATGTAAAATGTGCAAATACAACTTCAAAACTGAAAATAGAGTACTTACGTATCTAATCATACATATGTAAGTCATTATATGAGTACTTAGAAGTAATGTAGACGGTATGTAGTAATCATTGAAAAGTTAGTAAAAAAATAATTCAGTTTACTAAATTTAATAGTTTAATATAGTTTATTATCACTCTGACAATATTAATCTGATTTCTGTGGTTGATGGCCTATCGCGCCCATTGAATTTTATCTATTTCTTTTATATGACAGTAACTTATCAAAATATGCACTATATAATTCAGATGTAATACTCTTATGGATAAAAAATGATGACTTATTTATTTCCAACACAAGTTAGAAAAGGAATCACTAGCATTTGTGTGCGTGTTTTAAGCAACCATGTAACCACATTTTATCTATTGATTCAAAGCGTTTACATGGGCAAGTGAAATGTCCCACGTCGAAAAAAAATAATGACAAGGGTCACACAACCTGTTCACATTTAATAAGAAAACAATTCGGTTTTCATAACATCCCTTCTGCAAATATCTATGTATTTATGTACAAATACAAATTCAACAAATATGTGTATAAACGCCTGACTAGATGAAAGTAACAATAACTAAGCCTGGCTTGTGCATTAAGTGATAAATTAAACCTAGCAACAGACTGACGAGCAGACAGAGGCACACTAACCGAATTTCACTATGTGTACAACAACAAATCAATAGATAAAAGGATACAAGCGACAGACCAATTTCTTTTTACTATGGATATAATTTCAATAATATTTTGTTCTCTTCTTTGGCTTTATTTTTTTTAAGAAAAAAACAACAGCGATGCTGACAAGTGCCTTAGTTTTTCCCAGGCTTTTGTTAAACAGTTATGACTTAAGCCAAAGAATTGTATTTCATCCCAATCAATACATTTTCTCTCTAATATCGGTGACAAATAAAGTGATACGCTAAGAAAAATTAAGTAATCACAAATAAGTAGTACATTTATTAAATTTTTTACTCCTAATAAGTCATTTGCAATAAAGACAAACTTCGATCTGGCTGGATATTTTAATTGAAATGTCTAATTGTTAAAGCACATTCACATACATATATGGGTAATTTCAATGCCTTCCGATTTGGATAAAATGTCCACCAAGGTAAGTACTATGGGATAGTAATTTTGTAAGCATTCTATTAAGAATATAAAGCCCTTAAAAAATGGTATAAGCTTTCATCTGAGCAATAAAAGGGGGTTTTTTGAAAAAAAGTTAAAAAAAATAAAAATAATTATTCTTAAAAAAAAATTTAAAAAATTTTAGAAACAATGAAGAAATAGCTATCTGAACTCTTTGGAAAATTTTTGCTAGGACCAGGTGAAAAGTTGTACTCATTTGAATAAAACCCTGTATGACCTAAATGTCCAACTTTGACCCCCTCTAAGTCTGTTCTGGACTAAAAAATTGTGTGGCCTACTATCCAATATTACTAATCTTTGTGTATATTTCATCAAAATCGATTTTTTGAGTTGGGTCACTTGACATGAAATTGCCCATATGTATATTAGAGGTGTCTAGAAATAACAATTTTGCTCGGATGGGTCTTATTTTGTTTATTAATGTCAAGTTTGGCTAAAACTTTTAGTCAAATTAGATAACGGGATTTTTATTTCAAGTTTTCGAAACCAACGTTACATCCAAAGCATGGCTTAAATTCAAACAGCAACATTCAAAATACTTATTATTTTGAAAAATGCAAATGCATTTTTAATGTGATATTGTGTTTTTCAGTTTAAATGAAATATCAGTTTTATAATCCAATAGAATGGACTATATGGATTAAGCATCTAACATAACATTGGGAAGAAAATGGGTTTCGAACAATAAAATAAACTAAAATATAACTAAAATACAAACTGGTGACGAAAAAAATACAATTGAAATTTTTCTCAGTGTATTTTAAATTAACATTTTTGTTATGGAAAAATAAAATACATGCGCCTAAAGTAGTATAACAATGACCACATCTTAACAGAATAAAATGCGGTTAAAATCAAATAAGACCGACCCTTTCCCTTATTTATGATAATTTAGTTGTACACATGTATCTACTATGTGTATACATACATACATATAAATAGATGTATGTGTGTACGATGTGTTAGTTGTTGACATTTAAAAATGATCGTGTAAATAATGTAAAATGCGTTTAATGCCTGCTGTTATATCTCTCTGGTGATAAGCATTCATAATTTTAATTTATTGATTCATTGAACAATGATTAAGCTAAAGATTATTTAAATATTATTATTGTGTAATAGAAGAATGGCTATTTATACAAATTACTATTCCCTTAAAATTCTAATATAACCATCCGAACATGTTCAAATATAAATTAATCTACAATCTATGATAACTGTAAATTACAAGGAATTCAAAATTTGTAATACTGAACATTTTTTTAAAATGATATGTCCATACAAGATCGTTCTGATGTTATAGGAAAGTTATTTAAGCCCACTTCACCGATAACACTCTACGTACGTAAAGTATAATTAAAAAGTAAAACAAGTAAGAAATTATAGTCGGGCGAGGCCGACCATATAATACCCTACACCTTTGACAAAAATATAATGTGATTTAGTTGCCATAATAAAGCATTTAAGTTGAATTGTACCTTGCCTTAGATATACATACTTAAGCCGTTTATTGTTGAATAAAATTGTGGACATTTAAGTGAAATTTTGATGGGGGCTTTTCATAGGGGCTAGGGTCATATGAGAACCTATTATTATGGAATTCGTGGGGGTCATCAAGTCTTGTATACAACTTGGTTATTGCAGCTTTTAGTCGAGATATGAGTATATTAAACATAATTATGAACTTAAAAGCCTTATTCGGCGGATTCAGTTGTATGGGGGCTAGGTGAAATAATGGACCGATGTAAACCATTTTGAACAGGCTTCATCTACGGTACCATAAAAGATCATGTGCCAAATTTCATTGAATTATCTCCAAAATTGCGACCTGTAGTTTGATTACAAGTTTTAAAAGCCCTATTCGGGGGGTTCAGTTGTATGGGGGCTAGGTGAAATAATGGACCGATGGTAACCATTTTCAATAGGCTTCGTCTACGGTACCATAAAAGATCATGTGCCAAATTTCATTGAATTATCTCCAAAATTGCGACCTGTAGTTTGATTACAAGTTTTAAAAGCCCTATTCGAGGGGTTTAGTTGTATGGGGGCTAGGTGAAATAATGGACCGATCTTAACCATTTTCAATAGGCTTCGTCCCTGGTACAATAGAAGATCATGTACCAAATTTCATTGAATTATCTTCAAAATTGCGACCTGTAGTTTGATTACAAGGTTTACATGGACGGACGGACGGACGGACAGACGGACGGACAGACGGACGGACAGACGGACGGACAGACGGACGGACATAGCTAAATCGACTCAGAAAATGATTCTGAGCCGATTGGTATACTTTAAGGTGGGTATAGGACCAATATTATTGTGCGTTACAAACATCAGCACAAACCCAATATACCCTCCCCACTAAAGTGGTGTAGGGTATAATGAAATTACATCCATTTATATTTTTTCATCACCATTCAGACACCATTTACTTTAAATGCAAATACAATTTCGTAATACTGTACCCCCCTTAAGCCTGTTCTCCCGAATATGCACAAATTCACCCCTCTCTCACTAGGTGTACAACCTTCATGTTGCACCTCGAGCTCTTGTTTTTTTTTTTTTTTTTTGTATTCTTAACAGGGACCGTAACAGTTATAAGTTATATCAAAAAAGTTAATTTATTACAGTTATTTTGTGACTTTAAAAATAAAAATCCATCTGAAAAAGTTATTTTTCAACCTAAAAATAAAAATTCAAATGAAACGTTTAAAAAAGAGTTTTATTTTTCCGTCATAAAATAAAAATTATTTGAGGAGTTTTATTTTTTCCGTCAGAAAATAAAACTCTTTTATGTGAATTGACACCTAAAGCTTGCCACTGATCAGATAGGGAGCAAGAAAACGAAGAAAATGTCGATTAATAAGTCCCTTTTTGAGTTCTGGGAAGCAAAAAAAAACATTACCCCCACTTACACAAATTGGCAAAAACTGTACAGTGTGTTCCTGCAACACAGGTTAGCGTGGAAAGAGCGTTCTCTGCTCTTAAATTGGTATTAAGTGACCTGCGTTCAAATCTTTCCGCAGAAAATTTGGAAAAAATTATGTTTGTTAAATTAAACAAATAAATAACCAAACATATTATATCAGATATATTCAATAAAATAAGAGACTGAAAAAAATAAAGAAAAATTGTTTAATTATTTGACGGAAAAAATAATAGTCCCCAAATGAGTTTTATTTTTTGATGGAAAAAATAAAACTCCTCAAATAATTTTTATTTTATGACGGAAAAATAAAACTCATTTTTTAACTGTTTCAATCAGACTTTTATTTTTCCGTTAAAAAATAACTGTTATTTGTGGAGCTAAGATCGTTTTTTTCAAATCACCATATATTCTGAAAAAGCACTTCAATACGAGTATATTGGTATATAATGGTATAGGTCTACGTTGACTCCAATATAGAGATTTTTTGGGTTAAAAATTTCAGAATAACTGTTATTTACAGTCCCTGATTCTTAATAACCACATACGGCCCTTATCAGTATGTTTGTAATTTTGGGAACAAACCTTGTTATATACATAATAATACTAGTTGGCCTTCGTTAAATGCTTCAGAACTCACTGCTCGATCATATCTAGCCTTTATTTTATCACTAGTCATTTTGATCCGTCTCCGCACAAATTCATGAAGATCATTGAGTCATATTGTTCATGGAAAAATTTTTCATTTTCTTTACTTGATGAGGGAATTATACCAATTTCTAAATCATCCACAATCAGAATCATGCCATCTGATTGTGGATACAGTGGTGTTGTTCTGGTTTTTCTTATTCCATATAAAACGCACATTTCCTTGAACATGGCGGATTCAAAATTTCTGCCATGGTCAGAGTGTAATTCCAGTGGTACACTATAACGACACATACCTTGTTGTTCACAAATATATCTACGACTGTTATAGCATCCTAATTTTGAATGACATATGCCTCTGGTCATTTGCTGCAATAGTCCATAACCACTGAAACAAAACGATTAACGGTATTACTGTTAGGGAAAGGACATGCTACATCCATTGCAAACCTCTCAAATTTCTCACCTCAGTTGTACTGCTAAAATTGTCCACGACTTCTCCTTACAGGACGTTTACAACCGACCCAATAAAACCGTTGTTACATTTTCTACTGTTTTTATCACACCAAGATGGCCACCATTGCGACCGTCATAGAACTCTTTCAATACTTCATTTATTTTAAAAGCAGGCACCACAATTAAAGTTGACACCTTTTTGCCGTCTTTACTGTCCAATATTCGGTAAAGGCAACCACTCAACAACTGTAGACTATTCCATAGAGCCCAATATGATTTATTAATGAACCTTCGCCAGGTATTTCAATCTTCATCGAATCTATATGTGTTAGCCGAACATTGATGACGCTATCTTTTACCTCATCTGTTTACCTGTGCTCAATGCTAAAATCATAAGACTGTAGACTGCGTTCAATCCAACGAGTCAGTTTCCCTTCAGGTTCTTTCTTTCTTTCTTGCTGGAGCATTGCAACTTTGCAAGTCTAATGTGAAAACCAGTTTGTTCCAGCTAGTGTATCTAGAGTGTATCGTCAATTCTAAGTAGCGGATAGCTGTCTTTCTTGGTGACGTCATTTAGCTTTCTGAAACCGACGCAAATCTATTGCGAGCTCGAAGGACTTGAGGATGGTTGGATTACTCCATTTCGTTCACCAGCTCCTTTACTTTACTTTATTAAAAGAATACTACTGCGAGCCTGCTTGATAGGTCTCGTATCTATTTGATGTTTCAGAATTGCCGTTCTTCCTTGGATTTTACTTTTTAGACCTTTATATTTATCTGACGGGTCTAGTTTTATACCCATTTCCTCACATATTCCGCTAGTAACCCGTGTTTTTTGATTGATGTCTTTTTCATAGCTGGACAAGTAAAGTAATCTTACGGGAATTCTTTTGTTTTACAGGGTTTGACGAGAACTTTAGCTGTTATAAGATCATCTTTTATTTCTGCCGGTTCTACTACCCGTAAATGTTTTCCTCACAATCTCCCTCCAGATGGGCCCAAAAAAAAACTCTGATTGCGGCGGCAATTTCAGATGTACAACAGCAAATAACTTTTTTACTTGGGCCTTGCTTTCAAATCCAACATCAAGATGTATAAAATTCGGCAAATCATAACATTTCTCACATGTGACCCAACTCTAAGCTTAATACATATATTGCCCACCAGGATTTTCCGTGACTAAGGAACATTTTGAAGAATTTTTTAATACCCTAGATGATCGTTTCCTGGCATGTGGCGACTACAACGCTAAGCATACACAGATTAATAAGTCCCAAAGTCATACAGCTGTACAAGACTCTAGTTGATCGAAGAAACTGTTTGAATTTTATATCCCCCGGTCATCCTACTTATTGGCCTTCTGATCCTATGGAAAGTGTGTTACTGTAGAAATATCATACGAATTATTTTCTGACCATTCTCCCATGATACTAAATTATTACGGTCGATATTTATCGTCCCGAGATTTCGGGATTACATCTTCATGTTTTTTAATTAAATTGTTTAAATGAAATGAGACATATTCATAATTTCTTAATTCTGCAACTAAAATTTCCTAAATAAATATAAATATCAAGTTCCGAAATTAGACGTAAGTAATTTTTAAACCCCCATACTGTTTCATGTGGACTAATAATTATTACACAGCCCATTTCAATTCTTTGAACATCAATTTACTTTTTACTTTGAAAGTGGTATGAGTCCACTTTCCAACAAACATTTGTTATGGATGGAGTTTTTTACTACTAAATAGGATCTTATTTTATTAAAAACAATAAAAATATTTAAAATTTTGTCAGCACAAAATATTAGTTTTAGAATATAACATACTCGTAATATTTATTTAAAATTTTATAAGATAAATTAGAACAAGGACACGAACCTTAATATTTATGTATATAGACCTATATGTTTCTTAAATAATTCCGAAGTCTTTTTACTATTTCCGAAGATGATCTTTTATGGAAGAAATAACACAGTGAGACAAAACAAACGAAAATTGAAATACCTGGGAAGGTGGATCCGAGTAGAACAAGAATATGTTTTTGAAATCTTAAGTTACGGGTAAAAAACCGGTAACATTGTTGAATCTGAACCGATTTTAAGTTTCTCCACGGATTTAGAAAGCAGAAGCTAAGGCCTTTATAATAACATACATATATAACGTTTAAGTAACCTGAAGAGATATGTGTGAAATTCATTAGCAAACATATTCTTTATTTTAATTTTACATCGTTGTCCAAGTTTGGAGATGTTTTTTGAAAGTATTTCATGTAGGAACCGTATTATTTATTAACTGATTAGAAACCCATGTTTATTCATGAGTAAAACGCAACTTTACTTTTAAAAATCCGTTAGCAATTGACGACGTTATTGATCTTTTTATTAATACAAAATTTTTCCAAAACTGATTTTCCGAAAGATGCTTCATGTGGGGGATAGGGCTAAATATGGACCGAACCTCATTCAATTTGGTGGAAGGATTGAGATTTATATAAAAGTTATTTATGCTAAATTTCATCGTGATATTGATGTAATTAAGAGAATTATAGAATTAAAGTCGCTTGCTTAAGGAGGATTTGTATGGGAACTAGGGTAAAATAAGGTCCAAACAATACACAAATCGGTATAAATGAGTTTGCTGTAATCTTTAGTGAAACTGCCGGTTTTTTACCCGTAACTCAAGATTTTGGAGGTGTTTGGCAAATTTCAAAAACATATTCTTGTTCTACTCGAATCCACCAGGTATTTATTTTTGTCGCATAGTGTAATTTTATATTTAGAGTTTTAGTTACTATACCCTTCACCTTCGTGAGAAGGGTATATATAAGTTTGTCATTCCGTTTGTAATTTCTATAATATAATTTTCCGACCCTATAAAGTATACATATATATTCTGGATCCTTATAGACAGCGGAGTCGATTTAGTCATGTCCGTCTGTCTGTGTGTATGTTGAAATCAGTTTTCAGAAGACCCCAGATATCTGCGATATCCGAATTTTCAATAATTCTATCGGAAATACGATCGAATATAACGCTATTTAAAATCAGCCCAATCGACCCATAAATAACGAAGATATGAGTAAAAATCCGAGACCACCTCTGAAAATTTCATTAAAAACTTTTTTCGTGCATGCTTATACAAAACAATAAACAAACAAAAACAACACACAGTATCAAACGGTAAAGTTTTTTGTTATTTGTCATTGTAATTCTTGTTATAAACACAAAGCAAAGAATTAACATCGCGTTACGTTACGTTGTTATTGGCTAGAAACATGAAATTAAGAAGTAAGAAAGTATAGTCGGGAGTGACCGACCATATGATACTCTACACCAGTTATGAATATTAAATGTGCTTTATTTTTCACAATAATTCATTGTTCCGATACATTAAAGCAACTTATGGATGAAAAACAAATTTTCTGAAAGAGGCTTTATATGGGGGCTAGGGACAAATATGGACCAAGCCCGATAAAGTTTTGTGAATATATTTATATTTATATAATATTTATTTGTGCTGAATTTCGTCGCGATATTTGTGTTTATAAGTTAATTTTGGACATTCAAGTAATTTTCTGAAGGGGACTTTGTATGGGAGCCCGATCTTTATGAAATTTGGCAAGGTCATCAAGGCTTGTATAAAACTTACTTGTGCCGCTTTCTATCGATATACAGACATATTTAACATAATTATGAGCACAGAAGCCTTTTTCGGGGGGTTCTGTTGTATGGGGGCTAGGTGAAATAATGGGCCGATTTTAACCATTTCAATAGGCTTCGTCCTTGGATCAAAAACAGCGTGTGTGCCAAATTTCATCCAATTATCTTAAAAATTGCGACCTGTACCTTGCGCACAAGGTTTACGTGGACAGCCAGCCGGCCAGACGGACGGACATAGCTAAATCGATTCAGAAAACGATTCTAAGCCGATTGGAATACTTTAAGGTGGGTATAGTTTGTATGTTTGTTGCATGTATTTTTGTTTAGTTTTTATACCCTACACCACTTTAGTGGGGAGGGTATATTGGGTTTGTGCTGATGTTTGTAACATACAAAAATATTCGTCCTATACTTACCTTAAAGTATACCAATCGGCTCAGAATCACTTCCTGAGTCGATTAAGCTATGTCCGTCTGTCCGTCCGTCTGTCCGTCTGTTTGTGTGTGACCTACAGGTCGCAATTTTTGAGATAATTTGATGAAATTTGGAACATACACTTCTCTTGGTCCAAGGACGCTATTGAAAATGGTTGAAATCGGTCCATTATTTCACCTAGCCCCCATACAACCGGACCCCCCGAATAGGGCTTTTGACCTCATAATTATGTTAAATGATCTACTATCTCTACAAAAATTTGAAAAATTTAGTTTTATATATGTCTTAATAATTCTAGTGATTTTCGTAAAGATCGGTCATTATTTGACCCTAGCCCTCATACAAAGTGCCCCTCAGAAAATGACTTGAATGTCCACAATTCACTTATAAACACTAGTATCACGATGAAATTTAGCACAAATGAGTTTTATATAAACATAATTCCCAACAATAAATTTTATAGGGATCGGACCAAGTTTTACCCTAGCCCCCATATAAGCGGACCTTCCTATTAGGGCCTTTAAGCTCATAACTTTGGCAAATATACTACTATCTCTCCTAACACTAATATCACGATGAAATTTGGCACAAATAGATTTTATACAAACATAAATGTCGACATTCAATTTTATAAGGATCGGACCAATTTTTGCCCTAGCCCCCATACAACCTACCGATTTTGAGCCTTTTAGCTCCTAACTACGATAAATATACTACTATCTTCCCAAAAATTGGAACAACTAAGTTTGATATAATTATAAATAACACTGTCATTTTTCGCCATGATCGGAAATAAAAAGTAGCCTATTGCCAGACATACAGAATGTGCACAGAAAAAAATGGAATTCAAAATCAAACAAAAAATTCATAAAGCCAAGTATTTTTTTACTAAAATAGGACCTATCACGAAATTCGTAAAATCAAGTACTCAAATTCGTAAATTCTTTATTGAAAAAATTTCAGGATTTTTCTTATTAAAATAATATACTATTTACGAAAAACATTAATAAATAATCGCAACATTTCCAAACAATTATTTTACTGAAACAATAACACAAGTTATTAGTATTTGTACTGAAATTCAAGCAAATATGTTATCTGAAACAGTTAAATTATTTATTGTATTTTGGCAATAATAATAAGAAAATTTTTTATTGAATCTATAAAAATTTTGTTAAAAAATATATACTAAATTTTAACAAAAATTTTACAAAAAATATTTAAAACTAAAAGTAGTAAAAAAATTACATATATACTTACAACATTTTTAAGAAAACGTTTCTAATTCTAGAAACTATTAGTTTGTACTGTGAAAACTGAAACACTTATACATTAAATGTTATAAACCAAATAAGAATTATATCAATTCATTTTAGTACATTCCAAAACTGGTTTTATTGTTGTATACCATACGCTGACATAAAAATAAAACTCAAACAAAAACATTTATTGAATCAGTAAAAATATTTACTGAAAGTTAAATTTATTTCAATAAAGTGTTTGTTAGAAAATATTTTCCTTCTGTGTGTACATCAAACGAATTCGTTATAAACCCAAATAAAAATATTTATAAAAATCGAAATTAAATTTAAGCAAACGATTGTTAAGAAAAAAATTGTGCATATTTTTTTCTGTGTGCTGTGAAAATTTAAAGAAAATCGGTTTAGCCGTTTAGTAGTCTATAACGTTCAAACATATAAACACACAAACATACAAACATATAAACATACAAACAAACACACATTCATTTTTATATTTGTATATAGATAATTCCCAATAATACATTTTATAAGGATCGGCTCAATTTCTGCCTTCGTCCCATACATCCGGACCTTCCGATTTCGGCCGTTTATCTTTTAACTACGTCTAATATACTACTATCTATCCAAAAGTCGGCACAATGTGGTGATGTTTGTAACACTCAAAACTATTTGTCCTTATTAACCTATGTCCGTCTTTGTGATCATGTAAACCTTGTGTGCACGCAACAGATCGCAATTTTGAATATAATTTGTTAAAATGGGTCACATACTATTTTCTGGATCCACTGACGATGGCTGTTGAAAATGAAAGAAATCGGTCTTTTATTTCTCCTAGTCAGCATATAACCGAACATGAACAGACATTATTTGAAACCTATATAATATTAACAGAAATGCTTCATTATTGAAATTAATCACATTTAATATTCGCAATTGGTGTTGGGTATATTATGGTCGGCCACGCCCGACTATAATTTCTTACTTGTTTGTAATAAAATTCTTACTCACTGTTTTTTAACACATCATGGTGAAGGGTATATAAGATTCGGCACAGCCGAATATAGAACTCTTACTTGTTTTTTATATAAAAAATTTATTGTTGTTACAACACTCAAACAATGTTTTGCTTGTCACAAAAATATGGAAAATTACGTTGAAATATTCTTAATAAATCTATATTAATAGATGTCGGAAAAATATTAATGAGAATGTTATACTCAGATCTATAAGTTTGTAATTCCTAAAAATTTTGTAAAAACAAAAAGAACTGGTAAAAAGTGGGTTAAGAAAGTCCTAAATTTTATATTATTATTTTTGTTTTTTTAGTTGATTTTTAGGTTCTCGAAAAAGGTGCAAGCACTTCAAAATCAACACTCATTTTCAAATATTTTACAAGCAAGAAAAAACATGTAGTATTAAATACTAACCTGTACCGCAATTCAGTAACTTTTAAACTAAAAAATTTTGTCGTTAAATAGTAAAAATTCTTAAGTTAACAATAATTGTCGTTATGTGGTATTCTGAATTATATTTCACCGATTTTTTTCGTTAAACATAACGAAAAGTATCGGCAATGTAACGACAAATAAAAAGTTCACGTTAATAATTTTATATTTTAAAAATATTTCAATACAAAACATTTGACATTCTCATATTTTTCCGATATTTGTCGTTAAAATATTTTAAGGTCGTTAAAAAGTTAACGAGTGTCCCCAAAGTTTAACAGAAGTGTCCCATTTTTTTCCTAATTTTTTTACATTAAAGAAATAATGTAAATCAGACGATTAATCAGATTTAAACATAAACGTTAATTTTTTCAAATTAAAATAGATTTTTATTTATAATGAAAAACCGGATAACTGTTTTTTTCTGAATTTAAAAAATATCAACAGGTTTTTTTCAAATGTCAACTTTTCGAACTATTCGAAAAGTCGATCACCCTAATATTTACCCACATTTTGAAAAGTTGTTAAAAAATAGTAACAGTTACTGCCTGTTTCACAATATCGAAACAGCATTTCTTTCTTATAAATAAATTGAAAACAAAATTTTAAATTTATTTGTTGTTTTCAATACATTTGTAAGAAAGAAAATGTTCTTTCGCATTTAGAGAAACCGGCAGTAATTTTAAAAAATTTTTTCCCAACTCTACATTACTTTAACAATAGCGAAACGCTAAACGAAACAAAACACACAAAATATGTACACAAAACAATGAAACCAACACACTTTTAAATAATAAATCCTAACGGCTGTATTTATAAAAACTTATTTTAGGTTTATTAAACAATTTTAGGCAAAATTCAGGAAAATCGTATTTATAAACGTGAAATAGCTTAAAACACCTTCAATAAACCATTGACAATTAGAAGAATTTTATTGTAGGCTCGACCCTTCTTTAATCCAACAATAACTTGATTTTTAACAATTTTTTTCTCAGATAAAGATTTTTCCGGTAATTTTAGGTTGATTGCGAAAAGTAATTATGGTTTCTTTTAAAATAAAATCTAAAAATTCTAATTTTAACGTTTACAAATTTGTAAATAAAATCCCAGAAAATTTTTAAACGATTATATTTTGAGGAAAAAACTCAAATCTAGGCATTATTGGATTAATGCATGAATATTTGACAATATTCCAATTATCCAGCACTATTTTTAGGCAATTTGGAAATGCCCGTCTGTCAACCAAATGATGGACAAAATCATTTGATTTGGCTTTTTCAAAGTTTGTTGGTTAAATATAATGCCATAAAGTAATTAACCATGTAAATTATATTGATTAGTGTTATACTAATGCAAAATATATTCGCCGGCATTAAAATTAGTCAAATATCAAAGAAATTTATCAATATTTGCAAAAATTTATCAAAAATTACAAGGAAAATATACATCATAGTGATGTATATTTTGTCGCAAAATATCAGTTATTCGGATACTTTTAATAATAATTAGAAATTATATGTTATATTTATACATCTGAACTAAATAGACATTTATTAAAGCCATATATATATTTATTTTTCTTAAAAGTTTGTTTTTATTGTCAAAAATCTATTATAAACAAAAATATGAAATTAAGAAAACCGAATCAACGAATATTTTATCCTAATTGTACGCAACACTAACACATAAAATGACAGCCATATTGTACAGTGCTGCCAACTTAAACATAAATCAGCACAATAGTTAATATACGTTTATTATTTGTTTATGAATATCATAATTTTATTAATGGTTTTTAAGGCTAAAGTGTGCTTTAACTATTGAGTGCATTAAAAGCAAAATAAGATTTTTTTATAAATACAAGCGTAGATTATTACAATAAAATTAAGGATCATTGACCTGTTATGTAATAAAAGCGGGATTGAAATCTAAGTCGGGATCAACCTTTAAAAAACGGATCAATAATGTCGTCAATTGCCTACGACTTAGTTTTCTAATGCATTAAAAAATACTACGGTTCCTATATAAAATACTTTGTAAAAATATCTCCAAATTTGGAAAACGGTACAAAATTAAAATCAATCAATATGTTTGCTAACGAAACTTAACTTAAGACACTTAAGTTACTAACTTATAAATGCTTAAAGGTATGAAAACGGGTAAAAAAACACCCGTATCTCAAGAAACAAACAGATTATTGTTCTACTCGGATCCACCTTTCAGAAAAATAGTATGACTTCCCATTTTTGAACTTTTTCGTTAATGTTGTTCTAATAAAAGATCTGTTATATGCATTATATATTTATTAAAATATTGAGATAATTTCCTATACGTATTTTCCCAGCAAAAAAGACGTGCAGAAAAAGGAGTAAATGCATGGGTTGAACTGATAATGAACTGGTTCATATTTAGGGCAAACATGCATGATCTTAACATTAGCGTGTCATTCGTATTTGCAAAAATAGTTCGTCATTTTAATGAGTTCTTATAACCAATGAACATTCGATGATTCTCAAGCGAATTTTCATTGGTGCACTATATTTATTTAAAAATGCATTAATAATGGTATTTCTATTTAATTATTAATGTTTAAATTGATTTTTTTGCGTTATATTGATATAAATAAAATAAGATAAAAAAAAATTAACTGATTTTGATTGGATTTAAATTCATGCAGAGGAAATATACCCATTGTGTTTTAAAATCCGTTATGCAGTCTTGGTTTTTTCCTTCTCTTATTAATGTTAAAATGGACTTAATATTACTAATTTTAACAAAAATCTAATAAAAAATTAATGTCATTTTTAATATTTATTGTATGAAATGCACGTTTTCGTTAAATCTCCTAAGAGAATACCAAATTATAGTAAAATATTACAATTCCTATAGTGGAGTTACATAAGTGAATTTGGGTGCACTTTTTCATGCCTTCACTGATGACAAATTTATTAGAATTTAGGCATGTATTTAAAACGTATTAAATAGAATACTTCCCAGCAAAAACTTACATAACAAAGATGTTGTTTAATCAGAGGTGCAAGTGATGACGAAGTGGTTCGATTTAGGTGAAACATGCATGATTTTAACATTAGCGTGTCATTGGAGATCATGTGTTTATGCGAGAATTTGGAATAATCGAACCAATGCAATTTCAATGATTCGAAAACGATGTTTCATTAGTTCAAGCTATTTGTTTTGTATGTATTTTTGGAGGATATTTTAAAGATTTTTAAGGAAAATATTATAAAAAATTTAATTAAAAATATTTCTAATAATACATAAATTTCCTTTGATTAAATTAACAATCTGAATTAATTTTTGAAGTTTTAAAGGAATTTTTTAACTGCGGAATGGTTGAATTTAGGAACGCGTTTAGAATGAGTTGTATTAGCACTGTTATTATAGAAGTCATGAAACATGCATTCACTTTGCACTACTGCAAAATTTTTTTGCTGGGTATATAATTTGTATATATGTATCTGAAATTAAGAGTGTAATAAATATCTTTTTATAAGATTTTAAGATCATCTAGCGATGTCCGTATGTCAGTCTGTTTGTTGAAAACGGGATAGGTTCCGAACGTTAGGAGCTAGAGTGGTGAAATTCTCCAAAAATGCTCATTGATGACAAATATTATTTAGTGTAAAAAATGGGCAATATTTGTTCATGATTTCACTTAGCCCCAAGTGCTCTCCGGAATATAGTTAAAACATTAATAAATATGTTGTTTATGTAGCAATCGCTATACAATTTTGCAGAAGTCAGTTTTATATACCTATAAATTATGTTGGGAAGTATGACAGATGTCAGGCAATATTTGAACCTAGCCTCCATATATGGATACTTTAAGAAAATGACTTTATGACCATAGCTAACTTAAAATATCAATATAGCAGCGAAATTTGATGTATTATGATGTTTTAGGATGGGTTTATAAGCCCCTCAGACAGAAAATAACTTTACAGTTAATAAATCTTTCAAAAATTAAGAAAGTATGATAAAATTCTACAAAAATGATTTGTTTTCTAAAGACCTTGGTTCACAATTGACCAAATCCCTCGTTAAAGGCCGTATTCTGAAAATCACCCAGATATCCCTATTAATATCCATACATGGTAGTACAATTCGCCATATATCGAATAAATAAGTAAGTTCTGGTAGTATCGATTCATTAAGAGTCTATATACAGGTCCGCCTTCCGAAATCCACAAACTTACGACCAAATATAAGAGTTGGTTAAATGATAATAATATAAATGCAATGTAATTAGTAATTAAAATGAACTAAATTCATAAAAGGTTTTAGAAAATTATAAATTTCAGCACATACATTGCAATGGTATAGTGATAATAACATGGATTTATAACAATTATACTCAGATATATGGCATTTCATTCAGAAATTTAATACCTTAATTTGTTCAAAATTTTTCTATAAATTTAATATATTTTAAAAGAAAATTTAGACTTAACCGACACCTTGCTATTACACAATTCAAAAACAGAAAATAAAAGTTGGAACCATTGGATCTATAGCTACGAAATTTTCAGAGATGATGCTGATGGACATAAATTATCGATTTCTATAAAAAACGAAAATCATGTCGCTTACGTCCATTTTGCAAAAAGGGCTCGATATATAATATATGTAATGTATTTTTTTATTACAACACCATTTACGAAAAAGTTAAAAAATCCTAATATGGAGTTTTTTTAATCACAAATATAAAATTTGAAATAATGAAAAATTTGATCGGACAAAGATATCGGACCAACATTTTCAACATAAATATTCTGGTATTTTAAAACAGTTATAAGCTTTAGAGTGTTTTTTTTCAAGGGTAATTTATATGGGAGCTATGGTCAAATATGGACCGATACTCATAAAATTTAGTGTAGCGATTTAAGTTCATTAAAGTTTTTTCTATATAGAATTTCAAAGCTTTACTGATATGTTTAATGCATTTATGAGCGTTAAAATAATTTTCCTGAAGGGGATCTTATATGGGTGCTAGGATCAAATAAAGCCCGATGTCCGCAATTCTTCAGTATATCATTTTTGAATACATAAAAACAACTTAGTTCAAATTTGCTCACGATTACTAGCTACTCATCATATTTATATCTGTTTAATCTCTTAATCTCGAGGAGCCACTTGTATGGGGATCATGAGAAATTTTATACACTACGTCCGAAAGACACAGCAAAACACTTGTTCAAAATTGAACCTGTATGTAAGGAAAAAGTTCTAAGAAAATGTGCTAAGTCCAGAAAAAAATTAAAAATTCAGAAAATGAAAATGTGCTAAGTCCTAAAAAAACCGGCATAAGTATTCAACTGCATTATTTTTAAATTGTTTAACAACTGATATTAAAAAAGGAGAAATCTAAGAAGAAAACTACGTTTACAGATTTTAAAAGTATGAAATACAAAAAAAGTTATGAAATTTTTTGCTTCTCCTATAAAATTTACTAAATAGGACTTGTTACGTTTGCGTACTAAGCTAACGATATGGGAAACTTAATATCAAGTGACCCAACTCAAAAAATCGATTTTGACGAAATTTGCACCAAGATAGCGCTGAAAATTTGTCTATCTATTAGTACTAACATTGGTGCAAAATTTATCAAAATCATAAGACATTGATTTTAAAAGTTGGGTCACTTGACACGAAATGGCCCTTATATATTTCTGAATCTTTCTAAAATAACACTATTGGTAATAGTTCTCATACAAATACCAAAATTCCTAAAGCGGAAAAAAAGGTTTTTCAAAAGATTTAAGATATATTTAAGGACCATATAGGGCTACAGCAGATAGGTATTTTTTCATTGTTTCAAAAAAAATATTTTTTTTAAATTTATTTTATTTATTTTTTAAATATTTTTTTTTAAAGTGGGCCCTTTTTTGCTCAAAAGAAAGCTTATATAATTTCCTTTAAGGGCTTTAGACTCTCATAATGGGATGCGAGTGGGATATCTATCAAAAAAATTATTTTTTGACTCAAGAATAAGATTTTTTACAGTATTTGCCACTTAATTTTCCCCTATTTTTTCAAAATAGACGTTTTTGTTATTTTTTTTGCTCAAAAGAAAGCTTAGACCCTTTCCTTTAAGAGCTTTGTGTGTCAGAATTAATTCCAAAAATAAAAGTTTCTCAACCACTGTGCGTCACACGAATTGTTATTATGTCAAACTAAAAGGAATCGAATGGAATGCTATGGATAAAATGAAATTAAGCCAAATGATTTTCATTAGGAATAAAATACGAAAAATAAATATTTCTTGTAATATTTGCATTTGTATTTTTTTGCAGGAATTTATTTATGTTTTAATTTAAAAAAAGATAACAATTCATGCAAATGTATGTATGTATGTATGTAGTATGATTGATGTTGCAATTAATACATATTAAAATAAATTTGTATTAAATAAAACTAAAAGGTTATTTAATCAAATGCAGAAATGAAAACGAATAAATTGAAAAACAAAATTTAAATATGTACAGATGTATGTATGCAGCTTATAGAAATTACAATTAATAACTGATATTTAAAAATAAAACAAATTATAATTTTTAATTGAATGGTTAGAAATAAGAATAACTCAAATGTGTCAATAAAAAATAACTACAAATCGAATCGAACTTATGAAAGACATGCGATTATTTCGAAGTTTATGAACACAATTTCAATAAAATAAGGGATTTTTGTATTTTTAATTTTTTTTATATTTTATTTTTTTTATAATTTCATTATGCTACCTTAGGTAACTATAAATAATAATAATATTTAATTATAATATGTATATATATATTTTATGTATATATAGTAAATGTCATTTCTTTAAATACTATAAAATTAATATATTTTTTATAGGTTTGTTGTTTTTGTATGTTTGTTGTTGGTTTGTTTGTTTTAGCATTTGTGTTTGTGTATAGAGTTAAATTATATAATTATATATAATATATATGTGTATGTGTGTTATAATTATAATTATTATAATAATTAAGTTAATTATTTTATATAAATATATATTTATGTACGTGTGTGTCTGTGTATGAGAGTTTGATGTAAAATTTGACTGTCGAGAAAATGTGGGTGGTTTCTATGTGGAGTTTCTATGTGTGTTTCTGTGATTTCATTTCAAGTTTAGTTTATTTTGAATTTGTAGTTTTTTTTCTTTCTATAGTATTAAATGACTGAAATTTTGTTCTCTAAATGGCACACAATTGCTGCTACGCATCTGATAGTTCTTTATCTTTCTCAACGTTTAAAAGTCTTTAACTCTTCTTCATCAAGAATTATGTCACAGTTATCTCTTATTTCCAATACAGTTGTACGAATATGTACTTAGTTTTTCAGTTTATTATGTATTTGAATTGATCCTTCGATTGCATTATTGTAATTCTTATTTAATCGTATAGTTCCGCTGATATTGTAGTAGAATTTTATTAATATAATATTTTCATTTGTCGACCTATGGATGAATGTTTGTATTTACGTAAAGAATGAATGTGTTCGTTGGTTGGTGTGTATTTGATGATGTCTATTATTGATTAAAATTTTGTGTGTAGATGAGTGTATGAGGAGATTTTTGTTTTTCTCTACCTATTAAAGCCAATTTTTTCGTATTAAATTAAAATTACTTTTTTATATGTATTGTATGTCTCCCATATTCTTGTCTTGTTTTGGGAAAATAGGCCGGAAAATATAAAATATTAAATATATGTTCATCTGATTTTCATTTTTCCTTGTCCCCAAGGGGGGCGGAAGAGATTATTCTTTACTGATTCTTTAACCGTTGTAGAATTTCTTCTATTGTATTTTAGTTGGTTGTATGGTTGTAATTTTGTATAATTATTGTTAACTAAACTTAATGTATTTTCTATATTAGTTACATAAGTATGTTTTGTTTGTTTGTTTTTGTTTTTATCCTTTTGTATTTCTATAGTTGTTTAATTAAACTTAAGTTATTCTATATTAAGGTTTTTGGTATAGCGTCATTGTGTTTTTAATCCTCGATATTGTTGAGACAACCATGTCATCAATATAAACGCGTGTATCAACGGGGCCGTGTTCCTTTATAATTTGGATTTGGATGTCGTCCTGGATGTCGCGGTTGAGCTGTTGATGTTTAAAAAGAAAACACTCAAGATAACAAATAGTTAATATTGATTGAGAAATGTATCATACCTGGTATCATCATGTTGACTGTGGGATACATTCCAGCCATTTGTGCAATCGGAGGTCTCAAATCTGTCGATGGAGAACGGCGACTATTTGGTAAAGCTACGGAAGGCTGCAAATAATAAAATAACCATAAGTACAATAAGAAAAATTATATAAATAGACATTTTAAATTTAACATTTTTAATAGAAGTTTCTTATAATAAAAGTTATAAATTCAAATTAGGTTTTTATTATTAGTACAATGTCCGTTTAAGTACATTATTTTATTTTTTAGTCATGCAAATAATTTCCATCTTAACTCTTTTAATTCATAAAATTTAAAAAGTATTTTCTTTATGTGGTTTTATTAGACATTTTATTTAGGACAATTTAATTTTTAGCAATAAAACCCACTGAAATCCCTTTATATCCTTTTCCCTAAGTCCTAAATGGCATATAAAATTACCATATTTATGTTGGGTTTTATAATGTTAGTTTTACCTTTAAAATACAAAATGAATACCGTTACCAAAATACATAACTGAATTACTATAGTAATCAAAATATAAACAGTTTCATCATAATCAAAAAGTTGCGTTAAATGATAATATCAGTTATCAGATTATTCAAGTACATTTGTATGTATAGTTAGAACTTAAAATCGTTTACAAATAAAATATGTATTTATTTTTGTTAGAATGGAAAAAGGTGTTAAAACCGCAAAAAATAATGTTTGTGTGTATTAGTTAGAAGGGAATATCTTAGACCTTAATACGTACATGGGCAAAATACGTGTGTCCGTATTTGAAGTACAATCCTGATGCACCCGGATTGTAGGTACCCAACAGCGGTTGGTGATGATGGTGATGAGCAACAGTAGCAGCTGCGGCTGCTACAGCGGCAGCATTTGCCACATCAGCCGCTGCTGCTGCAGCAGCAGCTCCACCTAAAACAGCTGTAGCTGCTTGTTGGGGTACGCTTGCAGTAGCTGCCGCAGCTGCTGCCGGTACAGCAGCACCATTTGCTGCAGCTGATTGTAAATGTGGTGGAATGTGTGCAGGTCCTCGAGCAGGTGCAGTTGTTATATAAAGAGATGGTGGATGCGTTGGAGCTGGTTCACCGCCATTATTTTGAGCATTGATCATGTACGATGGTGCATAACATCCAGCAGCTATGGGTGTGGCAGCATTGGAAGAGTTGTGTATACTGTTGGGCGAATTGTTGTTGCTGTTGTCATTACTGCTGCTGGCATTTGTTCCAGGCGAATTGCGTTGCGATGTCGGATTGCGTCGGTATTCGACAGCTGAACCACCGCCACCAGTATTAGTAGTGCCCTTTTGACGGAATGCCGCAGCAGCTGCATTCAAACGTATTGGTGGCTTAGAAACATTAACTATAGGAATATTTCCAGTACCCATGTCGGCATTAGGAATAGCCTGATAACTGTTATTGTTGTTCTGTATATTAGTGCCGCCTACAAAACTGGGTGGGCCACTTAGTAACGGAGTCTGTGGTTTGTCATTGGATACACCTCCGCCCCCGCCTCCTCCTCCTCCTGCGCCACGTTTTATTGAATGCGGCCGTGAGTTAGTACTACTACTTGGCGAAGCTCTAGTATCGTTGTTGTTATTAGCATTATTAAGCAAAGCTGATGGCTTTCCAGTTCCATTGTAACCGCCACCACTTGTCGAATTTTGGCGGCTCAAGCTAGCACTTTGATAGGAAAGAGGCTTCTTTCCTCCTCCACTATTATTGTTGTTTCGCTTTTCATACGATGATGATACGTACGAGTTATGGGGACTGTTGCTATTATTAGCACTGCCGCTATTTACGGATGATTGATGCAACATTTCAGTATTTCCATAGTAGTGAGGTGTTGAATTGGAACTATTATAATTGCTGCCATTGTTGTTTAGTATGGGAGGCGTGGAAAATACAGAAGGATTGCGTTGTGAGTGGTGTAGGGTCGAGGAAGAAGGCATCGAATGCGGTGTGCTGGGAGCAGATTGCGAGGTACCAGCATTGTTGCTGGCGCCACCACTTCTTCCACTATACACTGAATTGTTGGCCGGGCCAAGTTGAGTTACATTTGTAATTGTCGCCGGATCAACTATAGGTATGGCTGAAGGACCGGGGGCATGTATTGTGTGGCCGCCGGCTTGTATGCCTGGATGAGGTGCATGATGATGAGTAGTGGTGTAAAAGGGCGTGATCACAGTATTTGAATGGTGAGGATTATGAATGGCGCCAGCTGTGGCATTAGCTTGACCACCTACACCTCCTACAACATGACCTTGTGGATTAACAGGTGGCTGGATAATTGCAGTCTGTGGTGCCATATTAGCTCCGGACTGCGGACCAATGGCTGGCGCCGCTGCGTTTGTGGCGTATGGGAACATGTTTGCTGGAAATATTGTGGCATGCTGTGGTAAAGCGTACATGGTCGCAGTTGTCGGAGCTCCGGCACCGCCGCTGAGATCTGTTGCTGCTCCTGTTGTGGCTTGAGGCGGAGCGGCCGCCGCCAACGTGAGTGTGGGAACTGCATGACCGAGTTGGTATGTGGCGGTCGTGACACCATTGGGTATGGAAGCAGCAGCTAAAACCTGGTGACCACCATTTGTTCCAGCATTACTAAAGTGTGGAGGAGTAGGGCGCTTTATACGACCAGTGCCATAATATGTTGTGCCACCACTGTGGCTGGAACCTATACCGCCGCTAACTGTATGTACATGCGATTGGTATCCTGTAGTAACGGAGCCATTTTGATGACTTGTATTCGGTGTGTTACCGTTGCCCATATGTCCCGATGAATTATTCGTAGTATTCGAGGAATTGGTTGACGGTCCAGCCGTCGAATTACCCCCATTCGGACCAGTTGTGTTCACGCCGCCTGCGACGTGACTTACATTACCAGGTGCCGATGGAGGTGGTGGCGGTGCAGCTAACAGTGAAGTGGCGGGAACAGCTTGTTGAGGTACATAGTATGTCATGGTTTGGCCCCAGTATCCTACATGAAAAGAGAGGCATCAAGAAGAATATTTTATATAAACTAAATGACTAGTAAAGAGAATAAGCGACGACTTACCATTGTATGGATATGGATATCCAATCGGATAAGTAGTCATTGGTATTTGCTGCAATTGCGCTGTAGCAGATGCTGGAGCTGTTGCCGTCAACGGTGCGCCGGCTGTTTGAAATTGTTCGCCGGAATATATCACTTGACTGGGGTAAATCGGAGCACCATTAGTTGTGGCGAACTGTGCGGTCGGGTAAGCAGCTACTGGTACCATAGTTGTCGCACCACCCGCTGGATATATAGCTTGTGTTCCGGGCTGTAGAAGACCGGTGGTATCACTACGTTGTTGAGAGGGATCAAAAACCGGCATAAAATATCCTTGAAATTCCCCTTCTACTGGTGAAGGATAAGCGTAAATCATTCCTTGTGGCACTGCGTAAATGCTTCCATCAGGCTGAAATCACATATTAGCATTGCGATATAATAAACATTTGATATGTACATGTAAACAGTTAACACTAAAATAAATACATACATACATATGCATACAGATTTACTTCATACTCTTTTTATTTAATTATGGATTATTATTATAATTATTATCATTATATGCATTATTTAAAATTAAATTGTAGGACAATTTTCCCGTTTCAACAACCATATACCTCGTTAGGAGTAAATTTTTAACTTTTTTAATATTGTTTTGCAGTTAATGTTCTTAAAATTTTTGAATGTTCCGAAATTTATCTCAGATTTTTTAAGTCTTGGACGTCAATTTATTCAAAAAAAAAAAAATAATTCGCCCTGAATTATTAAATACCGCATAAATATAAAGCAATCATCTTTAAAAAATCGCAATAACTTATAAAATTTTATAAAAAATAATAAATTAATAAAGACGCAAAATAAGTAAAAAGAAAATTGTAATTGAAATAAAGAAAAACTAAGATTTTTAATGTCTCGTAAACATATAAAATTTCCAATAGATAAATAAATTGATACGAAATAAATAGAAAAAAAATAAAAATCACCCTAAAAAATATATGTATATTTCTCTATTAATTATTTTTGTTTGTTTGTAGATATCATTAAAGTGATTATTAAGTCCTTTTTGGAGAAGATGCTTTAGTATTAAATTTTTTCACCAAAGTGCAAAACTTTCATGATTTCACATCCAAAATTATGTTATTTAGAATTCGTAAAATATAAAAGCTTAATATTAATTATTACTTTTACTTAAAAATTTTAAACTCTAATATATCAAAGGAACGGTGAATGTATATCATAACCAGCTTCAAACCCAAAAGGTGTAAAGAACGAAATAAAAAATATATTTTAGTAATTAACCTAAATTTCAAGTTTTTTAAACAAATATGTAGTTGGATATTTATATGTTAACGTGTAGAAAGTATCTTACAAAAACTATTTATTTTTTTGGTGAATACATACCCCTTGCTGATATGTGGTAGTACAATAAGGATTAGTGGCGCTGCTATTGGGTGTAGTTGTAGTGTGAAATACTGTAGAACCATCAGGAGCCTGGTAGCTTTGTGTCCAACTTGTCGCTCTCGGTTCCTCTGAAGAACGTTTTGTCAATGTATCACTATTGCTAAATGGCGTAGAGCGTGAAGAGTGGGGAGTTTCTCGGTTCTGCGTCTGAGATTGCTGTGGAGTTTGTGATTGTTGCAATTGGGTTTGCTGAGTGGGTGTCACATTTATCGGCGTCTGGCTTGAGTGCTAAAAGCATAATTTATTTTGTGTTTAAATTAAATACAATACAACTGAAATTGTTGTGACTTCATTAATACCTCTCGCTTAACGATATCATCCTTTTCATTGATAGGTATATTAGGACTAGTTGCTTGGTTCTTAAACTTTTGAACTTCAATGCGATCGTAATTTTTAGTTGATGTAGTTGTCGTTATACTTAGACAACCATTGGCCGAATTATCACATTCATCATTTTCATCCGCATTACATAAATCTGAAACATATTGACGGTATTATTTGGTGGACAAAATATGATGTAATAATTAGTACATGTACACATTTTGAACATTTACAATAAATTTTGGATCTGATGAACCAGAAATATTAATTTTTATTATATATGTATGTGCTTTAAATCTTTAAATTAAAATATGTTTTAATCTTTGCCAAATATACAATAATAAAATATTTCAATGTAATATAGTAAGTATGTTCGTTTACAAACTATTTTTTACCAGTTTTACTTTTACTAGAAATGTATTCAAACTGAGTGGTTTTAAAAAATGCCAACTTTATGGAAACTACTTTTTAAATATAAATTTTACACGTACCATCTTCTTGATAACTGACATCCAAAATATTGTTTGATGGAATCACTTCCTCACCCACGTTAATTGTTTGGGTCGATGATTCTGATACCGATTCGCCTCCACTGTTTGTTGCTCCAGTAGTTGTTGATTCCAATTTGTTAAACTGTTGTTGTTGTTGCATTTGATGTCCCTTGTGTTGTTTCTTTAAGGGATTGTGCATTGGATGTTGTTGTGAAGGTGAATTATTTTGATTTGTATGATAAATACTACCTCCACTGTTGGCAACATTGCTACCACTTGCCATCGCTTGAGCTGGAGGCATATTAGACGGATCGTAATGATAAACCGTACTATAAATAAACCAAAAAAAGTTATGCAAACATTAATCTTGTTTTCATATAGGAAAGATTTCAAGTTTAGATTTATTTGTTGTTTGCGTTTTAAAGAAAAATTCTATACGTAGGAGAGCATTGTTTTATCTCGACAGCGTTATTATGTATATTCATCATACATATGCATTACGCATAAAAATGATGAGTGAAAATACTTTAAAGGTTCGAAAAGAGAATCATGTTATAGAATGGAATATTTATTTTACAGAACTGCATATGCAAGTACAAACAAAAAATATAAAATTTAAGGCCCAACTATAATTTACATAACTCTGAAGTGACTTTTAGGTGGCTATTTGTACGTATGTGTCTTTAAAACTATTTAGTCACATTTGTACATTTATGTATGATTGTGCCACACACGAATTACCAAAACTAATTAATTAGCTTCTTCCTTGATTATATAATAAGCAAGCACCTGGTAAGTGCTCCCCCTCTAGAATTATTCCTTGAGCTGTAAAACTACAAAAAAAATAGTCTAATAGGATAACGATAACAGGTGCCACAACAACTGTGAATTTTTGAGGCGCATTTACAAAGGGGAAAATCTATTTCTTGTTTGCTAAAATGTCTCCATTAAATAATCAATTTTGATGGCCTGGTGAATTTTCAACAACTTTTATATTTTTCAAATAATTTTGAAAAATGAAATTTTAAAATGGAAAGATTTTAGGAAAAACTTAAATTCAATTTTTTTCATTGCAAATGTACCTCGCCAAATTTTTTGCAGAACATAATTTTGCAATACAAAGAATATCTTTAAATGGGTACAACTTGTCAATTTTTTTCATTTATACAAGCTTGGATCACTCTATTATAAAGTTATAGTTAGGCCTTAGGGGTTTCAATGCTTTTGCTGTAAGACTTTCAAAAAAAAATATGTTAAAACATTTTACTCTTATCTTTTTTCATAACAATATATTTAAAGTTCCCATATAGAGATTAGTTGCTTGAACTAAAGTATCAAACTTTTTTGCAAACTAAAGTATAAAACTAAAAAAGATAGAATTGTTCGGTTGATCTTAATTCAACCTCTATTTAAAGTACCTCTTTTTCATTTCTTTTCTTTAATAGAGAAGAGAATACTATTAGATGCTTTCAAATGCACACATCTTCCCATGTGTTTACGGGACCTAGCAAGAAGTTTTTAGAATGGCATCTGACAGTAAACAATGAATGATACCTTAACTTAGACAGCCAATAAAGGTGAGGTTAATTTTTTTAGAGGATGACACATACTTATTCAGTACTATATGTTGAAACTAGGATAATAGGTTTTGAAAGGGAGGATAGGGGAAGTAGTATTTGTGTACATTTAATTTAAATCTTCTTACATCGTAAATAGAAGGGAATACTTCTGCAGGAAGTTTATTTCACATACGTACGGTACTGAACAATGAATTTACCCTAGAATGTATTATGCGGTTCACTGTCCAATCGACCACAAATGGATGTGTTTCGTAAAAACATATTCGTATCAGGAACGAGTTCCCTAATTTCAATAGAATATATTACATTGCAATACCGATAAAACAGTACAGTAAACCGCGGTAGTCTGGTGAATTAATAGAGTCTGATTCATTAACTTCCTTCGTCTTCTATTATACGCGGTCCAAAATAGACTTTGAAGATGCGACCCATAAATATATGAGGATGAGGATCGGTCGATGTAAATAGCAAGGAGATCATTGTTTCGCCTTAACTGTAGCGCTGAACAAAATTTATTAAATTACGATAGGACTCATACGTGGGAAGCTAAAGGACTGACTTTTTTATAATTATTCTCATTAGATTATTATCAAGTGGACAATATCAATCAATTTCAGATACAAGTGGACCCTTCTACAGAAAACCTGTTTGGTTTTCTTTAATTCAATAATTACAAATTTTTTCGTATCTTTGTAGACATGACATAATAAACTAGGAAAAACAAAGTGAAGAACAAATAAGCAGTTCTCCACAGATGTATATATGTACAAATATATATTTTCTCTATCATTTCTTTTAACGTTTTCAATAGCAAATGTACTGATATTCATAAAATAACAAGTTGCAATAATTATAAGTCAATGCTAAAATAAATTGTATTTTCTTTATTTGATCTGTAAGTTGATGAAAAAGCTGTCGATTTTTCGCATGGCGAATTCTTCGAATAACAATGTTTTTCAAAGGAAAATAGGTTTAAATTATTTTAAATTATTTCATATTGTAACCGGTTTATCTGTTTTTGCTGAATTTTTAAATGCCAACCGGGTTTTCACAAATGTTAATTATTCAAACAAAAAAAAAATTACTTGGTTATAAAAAAAAATACATTCATAAATGTATTGCAATAGCTTATTTTGATCCATTTGTTTAATTAATTTATTTAATTATTAATTGAAAAATTGCTGCTACCAAAAAAGTTATGTGAAAGTAATTTTTTATATTTATTTTATTATTTTACCGTTCAACGCCTTTATTGATCAACCACTGAAGATAGCTTTATTGGTTTAGAAGTTATCAAATGTAGTTAATAATAACATGTTCCAGTTTTACGAATCAAAACACTTACACATTTACCAAAAAAATTTAAATCGAAAAATAATTCGAATATTTTGAAATACAATTAAAATCTTCTGAAATTTCAATAATAATTGCTTAAATTTTTACAACTCTGTAAAATGTCATAATATACGTCCTATATGTTTAGGAATTTTCGACTTATTTAATTACAGCAAATTTAAAATTAAAATAAAACCCATACAATAATTTGTTTTATTATTATTATTACTATTTTAAACTATTAACGGACTGGTACTAGTATTGTAATAAATATAATAAAGGCACTATTAAGATAAAATTAAACTTTGAAATATATACAGTGTCTCTCATAAGTATTCGAATTTAGGTAAACTATGAAAAGAAACCAAATTTAATAATATATTTTGTGTGGAAAATAAATAAATAAATTTGTTATATTGTCTAGATAGTCCTTAGTTTTGATATCACGCCCCTTAAAACTTGAAAACTTTACATTTACTCAAATTAGTTGTGCTTTTTTTAAAAAAAGTCCATGAAACTACTTCACAAAAGTATGCGAATTTTTCCTGTATTTCATATTTGATCATATTATACGATACACAAATTTTAGAATCGCATGGTTTTATGCTTAATATTGTTTTAAGGGGTTACTATCAACCGCATGGATATATTTTTGACCCATTTGGTCCACAATTTTGGGGGATTTGTACCCTCTTTTCATGTAATACCATTAAAATGGCGATTTTTTGCTATATTTGTAATGTTTTCACCCTTTTTCCAGAGATGAAACCAAAATTTAATGTTGGAATTTAATAGAACCCATAGGGTATCCAAAAATAATATTTTTTGTTATAAGGATCTGTACTTAAACGTTCCAAGATGTATTTTTGGTATCGTTTTTCAGTTTCTAATTGAATTATCTGGATCATAAGTCCCTTTTCGTACCTCTAGGGACGATATTTTTCGACAAAGTTGTCTAGTGTATATTCATGTACATATTGGCACTAATGTATTTTAAATTTTCAATATATTATAGCGGTATACATCCCCAAAACATGTCTTAACAAAACGTCATCCTATATAGTAGAATTCAGTTTTTACTACTCGTAACTTTCACGCTTATGTTGCCCGTTACAATAACACTGTAAGTCCTAAATTTTGGGTTTGATTTGATCATAGTAAATAATATTTAAACACATATCAACATTTTTCATGTGATCATATGATATCGTGCCATGCAGCATGGAGGCCATTGGTATATAAAAATAATGATTTTACTATTTTGAATGGTGCTTCTTCGAGGCATGTTTTGGAGTTGTACACTTCCACAACACTTTGAAAACTTAAAATGTATAAAAGCTGATATCTAAAAGAATATATACCAAAAAACTTTCCTCGAAAATAGTTGATCCTAGTATTATAAAAATGGACTTAAGTTCCAATATATTGAAGAAGAATGATCCGAATAATTTATCTTGGAACGTTTAAATACAGATTCTTGTAACAAAAAATATTATTTTTAGATACCCCAAGGGGTCTTTTAATTCCCAATATCAAATTTTTGTTTTATCTCTGGAAAAAAGGAGAAAAATTTACAATTATGGCCAAAAATCGCCATTTTAATGATATTACATGAAAAGAGGGTACAAATTCCCCAAAATTGTGGACCAAATGGACCAAAAATATATCCTTTCCGTGGATAGTAACCCCTTAAAACAATATTACGCATAAAAACCATTCGATTCTAAAATTTGTGTTGCGTATAATATGATCAAATATGAAATACAGGAAAAATTCGTATACTTTTGTGAGGCAATTTCATGGACTTTTTTTAAAAAAGCACAATTAATTTAAGTCAACGCAAATTTTTCAAGTTTTAAAAAGCGTGATATCAAACATAAGGACTATCTAGACAATATAACAAATTAATTTATTTATTTTGCACACAAAATATATTATATAATTTGGTTTCTTTTTATTGTTTACCCAAATTCGAATAATTATGAGAGACACTGTATGTATATAGTAGATTGCTTGTTAATGCCGTTCTTTAGTGAGCAAACATATAAGCATGAAGATTTCAGTAAGCCGAAAGCAGAATAAAAAAAAATATATTTAATATTTATTATATTTATGTATTCATATGTATTTAATGCAGTAGTACTTAAAAACAGATAATTTACGAAAACTTGTGAACAAACAATGTTATTTAACTTAAATATGCCAATTAATGTAAAATTTAAAAAAGAAAAATTAATTAAATTATTAGTTTGCAAAGAGTTTAGATGTGGGTGAAAACATTGTAGGATTTGGTGGATGTATTCAGAAGATGATAATGATGATGTATCGGACACATTACGTAATATATTTGTATTATGTATTTACACCTACATTCATATGTATATTACCAATATAAACAGATATTTGTATCAGTACAGTGATATAAACAAAAAAGAGAAAATAATATATAAACAGAAAATAAAAAAGATTCAGTAATTTGCTAAAATTATCAGACAAATAATATCAGTGCACATACATACGTATGGCTAAAGTATGAGCACATAAAATGCGTGTTAGGTAGTCAAAACTTTGAGTTAAATGTAAACCATACATACATATGTATTAGAACAATAATGATGTCTTTTAAGCGTTTACGAATTTGAAAAGCTGGTGTTTAGATAGATAAAGAGATAGAGAGCACGAAAAAAGTAAACTTGTTTTGCAAACTATGTATTGGAGAATTATTTTTTTGATTAAAATCAAACAATAGTAATTAATAAAAAAACAGTAACACAATAATAAAAAAAGTTATAAATTTCGACAATGTGGAAATGCGCTTGCATTTTCTTAATCGTCAAAATGTATAAATTGATTAGTGATTGATGAAAACGGAAGAACAGAACAGAATTTTGGTATCGTTTATTTATTGTAGTGATGGTTGGTTAAAGTTTTGTAAATTACCCGTCTGCATTTAGGATTGGCTGTAAGGTTTGCGGATTTATGAGAATGCTGCCTTTTGGCACATTCGAAATATCTGTGACGGCCCACACAAGTCCACTAGGAAGCGTTGTTGTATCTTCATTGTTCTCCCTGTTTGCGGTGATTGACGGATGATCCGGTAAATGGGGTTCATCACTGCCATAACCACCGGTTGGTGATGGCGTTACCGAATCAGAACGAATCGATTGCGTTTGGGTTTTATAGCTAAACAATTGAGTGTTTAAAAATAACAATTTTATCTTCTTAGTTAATTCTTTATTCCTCAGAAATACAAAGAATGTGTAACATTGACGGATGAAAGAGAAAAGTTTTGAGTTTTACAATATAAACTTACCCACTGCTTGAAGGAGATAACCGCCACGATGTATTGGAACTGCCCGCTGAATCTTGTTTAGAAAATATCCGCGTTCCATTACCACTGCCTGTTCCCATACTTTTATTAGAATTTGCCGAGTCTCCGCGTATAAGAGGAGCTCCACCTTGACTATAATTGCCAAAATTGTTATTCGATTTTTGAACAACACTACCGGCACGACCATCTGGAGACTGAATATGAAAGGTTATATAGTAATGTTTAATTTGAAAATATTTTTAATAAATGTTTACATTTTGAATCTTTAACACTTTTCCGCTAGGGCGTCCACGTGAAAACTGCTGCTGATCAACTGAACTTGTCCAACTAATGTAGTTGTTGTCGTCGTCCGTACTACCTCCTCCACCGGGACAAGCTTCGTTTTGGCTTCGATTAAATATGCGCGATCGGGCACGGTCGTAATCTTCTTCGCGTTCTTCGAAACTCTTTGCTTTGCGATCGAGCATACCACCTCGATCTGGGCACAAATAACTGCTTTGACGAGCCTCATCAAAACTGTGCGTATCGCGTTTCAATATAGATTTGCGTGAGTCATCACGGTTATTAATGACCAGTGTTTTAAAACGAATCTAGAAAAAAATTATAAATTTTAAAATTTTATCGTGCAAATAAACCATATTATAATTTGACAAATTACTTCTGGTATGCGAGTGTTTTTAGTCGGTGCTACAATAACGCATTGTTGTGTCTCGGTGTCCACATTATGTTCCATGCCAAAAAAGGCAGCCGTTCTATGGATCAACATACGATTGTATGAGGAAGCTTGTGGAAAACGTATTTCACCTCGACTGTAGGTTATAGAACAAAGAGATCGAAGTCATTTCAAAGTATAATTATGAATTATTGTATTTTGTTTACTCACTTTCCTTCCTGCACAAATTCAATTAAATCCTTTTCGACTTTCAACAAAAATTGACGGTCTTTTACGTTCTTATTTAACGTCTCTTTGAAAAAACTGAGCAAATCGGTTCCACCATAATCTGTGTATTGTTCGTTGGAGTTTTCTGAATTTGTGAAGACTAAAGAAATAAAAATAGACACAATTTTATATAAAACGAGTCGATACAAACCTCTTGAAATAAAGCCTGACGTATTGTTACTGCTGTTTAAACTGCCTTCAATGCTGCCCGATGTTAAGCCACCAGTAACAACACTTCCTCCGGCACCCATGTTCGAAACACTGCTGCCAGCCCCTCCGCCACTGTTGGTACTACCCACATTCTTCAATCGAGGCTTAGATCCTTTTGAATTTGAATTAGTGCGATGCTTTTTACCGCCTCCCGTACGTTGGTGATGCTGTTGTGACTGATGTTGCTGATGCTGTTGTTGATGTTGTTGTTGTTGCTGTTGTTGTTGCTGCTGCGTCTCATAATGCATTTCATCATTCGAATTCATGCTATTTTGGCTGTCATTACGTGGACAACGATTCTCCTTATCATAAACAACATACGATTGTTGTTGCTGCTGTTCACGGTTAATATCATTGGGATGCAATTGATAGTTCATGGGGGAATTGTAAATTGTTGTAGACTGCGAATTATCAGTGACATTTAAAGCTTTCTGCAATGCATTCCCAGCACTAAATTGCTGCTGTTGCGATTGATTGTAATTTTTATTTGCATTCGCAGCATTCATATTCACATTGTTGGTGGCTTTATTGTGCGTTTCATTATTAACACCTGCAGTATCACCGTTTGTCTTTTTATTGCTACTATTGTTACTATTATTAGTATTATTATTGTTATTGTGACCTTCCGAAGCGTTATTAATACGTTGTGGGTTGTTATTGCAATTGCTATTTACACCACTACTACTGCTGCTAGAACTGTTACCAGATCCTGGGGCACCTCCCCCACTACCACCAGTACTACTGTTACTGCCGCTCTTTGATTTGGGCGGGCTTAATTTTGGAAATTCCGTTTCATTACATAGAGCAACATTTGACTGTTGCTGCTGATGTTGTTGTGGTTGCTGTTGCTGCTTGTGTTGACTAGTTACAATCACAGTTGGTGTATCGATTATTGGTGAATTGCCGCGAGTGGCTGATGATTGTGTATGCAATTTGTTATTGCTATTATTGTTATTGTTTCCTTCATTAACATCCATGTGTTGTTGCTGCTGATGATGCTGTTGCTGTTGATAACCATTCGGTGACATCTGCGATGAAGACTCTGACGCTCGAGGTGTTGGAGTACGTGGCGGCGAAGTCGCCTCTCTCATAGCATGACTTCTCGTTAAATGTTTTCCTTTCATGTTGCCCTAAAATAAAATCAAACAAATTAATAAAAAAAACATAAATAAAGTATAAATAGGTGATTTTAAATGGTAAGTCCAACCTACAACATTTTTCTATTAGATATCTTAGTATTTTTTATGAAATTCTGTAAAAATAATATTGCTACATGTGTATGTACAATTTTACAAATTTATATTGTATTTTTATACTCAAAAGTGTGCGGATCGGAATAATGTTACTTTACATATATATATATAGTTACATATGTATACATATACAATGTACATGTACATATTGGCATTTTAATGAGATGTTGTACCAAGACTGAACTAATGAACACCCTTCTAACTTTCACACTTTTCAAGATAATTTAACAAAACAAAACATTTGAAGTTGGTACATTATTGCACCAGAAAATTACATAGTGATAAAATGAGATAACACAGGTGTTTTCATATAGCGGTTCTATTTCGTTAGAGTCCAAAGAGTTTAAATATACTTTTGTCTCTCCCAATCTCTTTGTTAAATCCTTCTTATACTCTACACTATTGTGTGGAGGATATTATGAGTTTGTGCTGATGTTTGATTTATTTTTACGTTATACATATTTATTTTATTGAATCTGCCTTAAGGTATACATAGCTATAGGATTAGAATAATTTTCTGTGTCGATTAGGCCATGTCCGTGTGGCTGTCCATGTAAAGATAATTTGATGAAATTTAGCACGTACGCTATTTTCATTTATATTGAAAATGTCTGAGCAACGTTGGTTTAATTAAAACTACTTAAAGCATTTTCAATAAGTTGCGATCTATCAATAGTCAAAATTCATTCAAAAGCAATTCTGTTTTTAATCGATTTCAACATGTTTCTAAATATTTTAAAAAGATTTCGAAAAGTCCTTAAGAAATCCAGAGTTTTAAGTAATTTCCTAAGAAATCCAACTTTTTAATAAATCAGATCATATGTATGTATTGTGCTTGCAATTTATGTATTAGATTTTACCCACTTAAATAACAGTTATTTTAAATAATGTTTATTTCTTAATTCTCATTTATGCAAAATAAAGAATTCAAAATAAACACGAAAACAAACATGATTTATTATAAAAACCCGTATACGTGTGCCTATACCTAAGTACATACATAAGTATCTAAAATGTCATGTATGGAAATTGTTATTGATTTAATATATTGATGCGTATTAATGTACCGAACATGAGAAAAATAAAAAATATTTTTTTGGAATGGTCCTCAGTTCCCTAGCAGCGATTGAAAATCCTGACCTCAGTATAATTTTTGAAAAATAAAATATTTTCTATTTTTTTGAGCTGACAACGGGAAAAATAATCTTAAAATTGTTGTAGAGTATTTTTGGTCCGCAAAATGATTTTTAGTGAGTTGGAGAGGCATATTGTTTTTGCTTTTTATTGAAATAGGTGTCAAAATTGTCGTAATTTTTAGCTTATACACAAAAATAATTAAAAGATAGTTTTTCATTTGGTTTGGTCCATTTCAAAATTTTTTAGAATTTTATTAAATTTACATGCTCCTTATAATACACTAAAACTAATTTTGCGGACAGAAATACACTAACAAAAGTTTTAATTATTTTTCCCGCGATAAGCACAAAATTACGGAATTTTTTACACCAAATTGCAAAAAAAAATTTTTTTGAACATGTTGTACTGAGATCAAGATTTTCAATCGCAGGTAGGAAACTGAGGACCTTTTCAAAAAAAGTTTTTTTTTTATTTTTCTCGTATTCAGTACATTGAAACGCATCGTTTTAGAGGTATTCCTCCTAACGGTACACCCTATTGATTCCATAAAAAAATAAAACTTTTGCATTTTTAAAGACAATGCGAAAAAATTTGACGTGTAATATTTTGTTGCACCAAAGACGAAGTCTTTTGAACATTTTTGAAAACGGTCAATTATTATTTAGCCTATCCATTATTTAAAAATTATGGATTACAAAGGAAAAATATGTCCCTTTGTGTAAGAAATTAAGTTAAAAAAGAAACATCCACACAATTCGCAGATTTTCGTATTACAAGTATTTCAAAAACATTTCCGTTTTTGGGAAACAAGGTTCCTAATGGAATGACTTTTTTCCAAATACAGTATTATCTGAATGGAACAGAACGACAATAATTTTTCAAGTACTACTATTTTTGTAAAATCTATAACACTCTGTAGGCATACAAATGTCACGAACGATGGTATGGAATTGCCCATATGTACGCAAATGTACGTAAATATCACCTTTCGGTTAATACACATTTAATGATTTCATATACATATAAATCAAATCTATTAAATAAGTTCGATCATTAAATCTTTGTGTCATTTATTATATTTAGATTAATGAAACATTTGTCAAAACAATTACTGGTGTTGGTGACCTAATAATACAAACGTTGACAAAATAAAAACCCATTGATTTCTAGGTTTAACCTGATTTACGATACAATAGCACAACGTCACACTAAGGTGACTAAATCTATTTCACAAAATCAAAAAGGACGTTAGCAAATAAGACTTACTTATGTACATGTTAACATTTGCATACGCTCACAGCTATAAACATACATACATATCTAAAATTTGCACTATTAAAATTTCAAAACAAAACCAAAAAAAAGAGAGAAAAATATAAAAAATCAAAACATGAACATATTAAATGGAAAATGTAAAAGGAACCCACAACCAAAGAGAAATAACAGAGTCTAAATAAACCTTGAACTCGAAAAATACACAATTGCGTAATTAAATGAAATAATAGTTTCTAGGAAACTCGTGTTGATTGACATCAAATTTCCAAGAATAAAAAACAAAAAAAAATCATTCAAATCAACAAGAAAAAGGTATTAAATTGTTTGTTGCATGTGCAAAAGTTTCGTACTTTATTAGAAGTTTCGTGTGTAAGAGTCATGTCTCCATTTTAGAAAAACCACTATTTTTCACTTTTCAAATAAAGGACTCAAATCACATAGGTTGGTTGTTGCATTTAGAGTTTCGATTGTTAATATAGAAACTATAGACTAATAATGTCTAACATACATACATACATACATACATACATACATACATACATACATACATACATACATACATACATACATACATACATACATACATACATACATACATACATACATACATACATACATACATACATACATACATACATACATACATACATACATACATACATACATACATACATACATACATACATACATACATACATACATACATACATACATACATACATACATACATACATACATACATACATACATACATACATACATACATACATACATACATACATACATACATACATACACATACATACATACATACATACATACATACATACAGTATGTGAAAAGTTTAATACATTTAGTAATTATTTTCTACTTATACAACAAGCAAATATTATTTTTTTAATCATTAACTACATAATTTCTACCTGTGAAATATTTAGTCTTACAAACACACAGAAAAACAAAATAACACACTATTAAATTGTAGAAAAAATGGAGTCATAGGTCAAAGTTTACAAATCCTGCATGTGAGACTGATTAAATGTTTCATTTGAAGCATTACGTAACAAATATATTATTGAAATACATTATCAGCAATTTGTGGTTATTTATTCGATTAAAAAAAACAAATTACTGACAAATAATTTAAAAATAGTAAAATGTTAATAGTATTTAGTACTTTGGCGTATTTCGGTAGTAGAGGTATTTTAGCAGTAACGATTGCTTAGCAACAATTGTGCCAACCAACTGTGTTAAAAGATGTTTAGTTTAATAAAAAATGTTATTTGTTATATTTTCAAGTAATCAAGGTGTAGGTCCTATCACTACGTGGTAGCCAGTAGTGTTTTAATAACGAAAACGTTTTTCCGGGTAATTTTTTCGCCAAAACTATTCACAACAAATTTACATGAATTTTTAATAGAATAGTCTACAAGTTTTGATACTAAATTCAGTGGGATAAATCGCTGTTCATATCATTGTTTTTTCTCCGTGTTAATGTCGTGGGTCAAACAATGACACTTGTTTGTAAAATTTGCAATTTTGTAATAATAATATAAAATTTTGTTTAAGAGTAAATATCGAAACTTTAAAGCATTTGCAGCGGAAACTTTTTTAACGCTCGGGTAAAAGAGATATACATTTTCGACGTACTTTTTTATACTCTATATTGAATGGATAGGGCCGATTTGAAAAATGCAAACATTTTATAAAAGTTATAACATTAGTGTACACCTTTTGAAAGATAACGCAACACTTATATTATTGTCCACAATATAAGTGTATGCGTTATCTTTCAAAAGGTAAATTTTTTAGTTAGTTTAAAAAATGATGTACATATGTAACATCAAACCCGAAGAAATACACCCGCCTCCATCAGGCCTGTTGTGCTCTATTTTATCAGTGCCTCTGTCAGACCGGAGGAAAATATATTTACAGAAATTAACTATTTTGGATGTGTCGTAAGTCTCTTTGTAGTAAACAACTATTTCAATCGCTTCATCCTTTAGCTAAATAAGGATCTACCAAGTGCTCTATAATATGTCTGTTCAATAACAAAAAATTATTACAAATTGTTTTTGTATTTCAATACAAATTTCAAACATTTTTATGAAAATTAGTAACAACTTTTAGTTATTGAACAGACCCAATAATTTTCAGTGAAACTGGGAGTACTTTCGTATTCACGCTAGTTTTAAGTTTATGAAACATTTTAGCTTTTCGTTAAAATATCCTGTTAAAGCACGAAACTAAAATCGGTTTGTTTGCTAATTATGTGGAATGAAACCGAAAAGAATCGTAAGAAAAATAACAGAAATGTGCCAAACGAAAATCGAACAGAATCGGTTTGAATTTCTTTGAATGGAAGATGAATAGGAATGGATATGAAGCATTATGAATACATATGTAAACAAAAATTAATTAGAAACAGTCATACATGGGAATTTTTCATTTTAATATTTTCATTACCATTTATAGAAAAAATGCTAATGAAAAATATTTTAAGTACCATTTAATTAAAATTATAATTTTTTCATTATAACTTTTTTTGATAAATGGTAAATTTTCAAAAACGAATTTAATTAGTATTTATAATTGTCGAAAAATATATTTGATAAGAATTCAGGAAAATTTTTCGAAGATTCGAGGTTTGAAAGCTTTTAAAACCAGTTACCATAGCCCAAATTGGCTGAAATTTAGCAGACATAAGTACATCTGATGACAATACAATAATATGTTCGAATATTCGAAATTAAGTTCGAATATTCGAAGTTATTTTCGAAAATTTTTTTATGTTTTTAAATTAATTTCTGTGTCATAAAAACTAAAAAAAAAATTTAGAAAATTCGAACTCGTGTTCGAAAAATTTTTAAAGCTGTTAAAACTAGTTCTTCTAGTCCGAATGTGCTGAAATTTGGTATACATGATTTCACCTAATGACAATACATTATAATGTTCGGATATTCGAAATTAATTTCGAAATTTGAACTAATGTTTGAAAATTTTTAAAATCCATTAATAATGGTAATGAAAATTTCTTTTTAAATAATTACTAATGAAATCGTTTCATTAAAAAGCATAACCATTAGACAAAATAATGCTAATGAAATTACTTCAAATGTAATTGAAAATGTAGTCATTGCCCCCAACCCTGATAGTTCGTAACTTTTTTAACAAATTCTTATTTATGCGTAAAGCATGTCCTTCGAGGATCCCGACACATTACATTTTGTTCCACAACTTTGTTGCATATAGAATTTTTTCTTTCCAAAGTAAATCTACTCCTGGACATTAAAATAGCACAAAATAAAAAAATCCTTAAAAAATTAAAAATAAAACAAAACAACATAATGAAATCGTTTCATTAAAAAGCATAACCATTAGACAAAATAATGCTAATGAAATTACTTCAAATGTAATTGAAAATGTAGTCATTGCCCCCAACCCTGATAGTTCGTAACTTTTTTAACAAATTCTTATTTATGCGTAAAGCATGTCCTTCGAGGATCCCGACACATTACATTTTGTTCCACTACTTTGTTGCATATAGAATTTTTTCTTTCCAAAGTAAATCTACTCCTGGACATTAAAATAGCACAAAATAAAAAAATCCTTAAAAAATTAAAAATAAAACAAAACAACCGGCTAAATATATCTTATATCACCTAAAATTTCATATTTTGTAGAATATTTAAACATTTTGATAATATCATTCCTTCTCCTGGACACAATCTTCACCAAAACCCACTAGAAATGTTATGACATAAATTTCATCTTTCAGCCCATATCTTACATGATTTTTGTAGTTTCAAATAATGTTGAACTGAAAAGGAAAGCATTTGCTGGGTTGCATTATGGCTGAGGCTCTAAGATATTCGGTGCTAATCTTCGCTATGTTGTGAAATACATTCATCCATAGATGTTAATTTACACCTGATATAGTTCTAGACATTATTTGCATACATTCAAATTTGGCAATAATTGAGTTACACAGGCAATTCATTTGTACACCGGGAAAAACGACCACACCAATTATTAATAGTGTTCAATAGTGTGGAATGCTTTTGAATAAGGCAGAATAATATACCATTGTTTTTACCGTTTCCTCATATCTTCTGCAACATCAAGCAATTATGATATGATCAAAATCCATATTGACGATCATTAATTTATGAATGATGACTTTGATTATGGAGAAGTTTTTCAATGTCTTTAGACAAAAATGTTAGAATTGCTATTGACCTATATAAATAATTAAAATGGAATTTGTATGTAATACGGGTAATGGCTGGAGAATATGATTGTGGATATTGATTTTGACTTATCCATAGTACATCAACAACCATCAAAAAATACTGTCTGTTGGAAACATGATAGGGTTCGAACGGAAGGAGATAGAGGGTTGAAATTGTCCACAATTATTTCTTATATGTAGGTAGGTTTGTTTGGTATTGGGCAATATCGGTCCACGTTTTTGCATAGCCACCATACAAATGGCCACCGGAAAATAGTCTAAACAGTCATAACTGTATTAAAAATACCAGTATAGCAAGGAAAATTCGACATAAGTTTTGTGCGAACTAAGATCTATCTACCAAATATTACGGACAGCAATATTACGGTCCGTAATTACTCCGTAATACTGACTTAAAAATGCGAGTACAGCGATGAAATTCGACACAAACCAGATTTCTATAAACCAAAATCGTTCTACAAAATTTTAGGAGGATCGGTTCATAATTAACCCGACCCCCTACAAGATCCCCTTCAGAAAATTACTTTAACGCTCATTACTGGCTTAAAAATACGAGTACAGTGATGAAATTCAACAAAAACTAGATTTGTAACAAAATCTTTCTACAGTATTTGATGAGGATCGGTCGATTACTGACCCAACCTCTCATACACGGGCGATATCATTTGAAATATATAGGGTTGTCATTCAAATAAAAATTATTCAATTGTGTGAAAATTTAAAAAAAATATAAAATATTGTTTATGAATAAGATACCTTTTGTTTGCTCATGGAATGAAACATATATTTTTAGAAAGCGCTATGTCCGATAGTTATCAAACGATTTTTTTCTATACGTCAAAATTTTTAAATAAAGAGATTTTTATTTTGCATCATTCTTCTGGAGTGCTGGTGAAATATTTGAAAATGTGTATTGATTTTGGGGTGCTTGAGCCTTTTTTGGGAACCTAATAATCAACTCAGTTTCTTTTATTTTTACCAGATTTGAAGTAATGTTTCAAAAATATTATTGACAATTTATTCCAGAATTATATCCTCATAATTCATTTGTTACATTCTCATTTATATTTTTTCCGAAAAACTCTTGGAAGTATAAGTGATACACCTGACAACTATTCAAGAAGACTTAAAATTATTTCAATGGAATTTTAAATATTTTTGTGATAAGAAACATTTTGCTAAAGTGTTGTGAATAGGACCCATAAAATTGTTTATATATAAAATAACTAAAACTCTTATTAAATATTTTCTTCCGAATTTAACCCTTTTTAATCATTTTCATTCTTAAATGATTTGATGTTTGAGTAAAATCATTGTAAACTAATGTTATTAATTTCTTTTAATTATTCTGTTAATTAATAAACAATTTTGTTTATGCAACCTTACTCATTCTAATGCATAAACATTTTCCAAATTATTGCAATAGAAGCTTATACCTTCAAAAGGAAACGATCCTATGTGAATTATGTATTAGTATTTGTTAAAAAATGTATATCGGAACTTTTGATAAAGATGTTATGGAAACTGCTTAACTTACCCTCCTGTTTAAACCAAAACTATTCTGACGGCCCAACGATTCCTCTGTATTATAATCTTTTTGTTGTTGACCAGATGCTAGATTTGGAATATTTGTAGCTACAGCTACTTGCGATTTTGTGGAACTCATAATCACAGTTAATGTATAAAAAATCTGCAATAAAACAAAAATAAAAACTGTTACTTGCAGTTACATATATTTAAAATGAAACAATCAAGGTTTTAATTAAAAAGTCATTTACCTTAAGGAAACTACTGCATTTTTCATGTTTTATTTTGTAGATATTTCAATTTAATATATTTTTATAAATAAACTAAGAAAATAAGAGTTTTACTTATTACTTAGATTTAGATTTATTTACGTAAAAAATTAAAAAAAAACATTTATGTATATTTGTCTTTTTTATCTCAAAATTGTATTATTGTAGAATTATTTGTTGATTTTTTTGTTGCTGGTATTGTTGTTTTTTTGCAAAAGTTTAATAGTAATTTTTTATTATATTTAAAGAAAATCATTTTATTTATTAATAGTCTGGCAGTGCAATAAACCAAAATATAGTCAATTTTGTTGTAAAAACACTTTTTTGTGCACTTTATATAATATTTTTATTTAGAATTTCAATTTTTTTAAGTTTAAAAATCACATATTTTAGATAAGAAAATTGCTTTTATATTAAAATAATTAATTGTATGCATAAAATGGCTGCTTTGGGTAAATCAATTTGTTATTAATTAAATAAAATTACTATTAATATGTTTATTAATTACTTTCACCATCAAAAAAATGTATTTTTTATTGATTTTGAAACAAAATTTCAACATTATTTTTCTTAAATACATATTTACATATATTTAGTGTTTTCAAAAACAAACGAATATAAACTTCTTCAATTGAGGAAGACGATTAAGTCTAAATATATTCTTTCACAATTATATCAAATCAAGTTGGTTTTCAGAAATTCTTAAGCGATTTAAGGTTTTTTGTACGTTATCTGTAATTTCTAACTGAAATTTCGCATAATGAGTTTCGAGTTTTGAATTAGGACTTTAGAAACCTATAAGGGACGGGTCCAAAGATTCCCAAAGTAGGACTCCTCTGGGAAATTGAATACGATTCCAAGTTTTTGTTTATGTTTTCGATTTAGCAGGAATATTTGTCCAGATATAAAACCGTAATATTTCATCTTGATAACGCTCAGCCAACTCGTTGGAAAGAAAACAATGGCTGTAAAATTTAGACTCTGTCATTTTATAGTTTAGACCTTGGCCCTCAGACTCCTATTTTTTTTTATCGATGCAGAATGCTTTCATTGGAATACGCTTCACTTCAAAACCGAAATTGGATTGATTTATTTCATATGCTGCCAAAAGAAGGAAATAGGTCACACCTAACGAGGATCTATGCTTTAATAAAGTTTTTATCCATATAAACGGAAAAGAAGGGAAAATGTCACACCTAACGATGATCAATTCTTTAGTAAAGTTACGATGTATCAATAATTCACAAAAAAAACTCCTAAACTTTGGCAAACATTGTATTTGGAATTGTACTTTATTCATTAGATTAGGAAGGAAAATTGGAAAATTGTTTTCAAACTACATTTGAGTTAATTGATATATAGGATACATATGTACATATATTTATATACTTATTAAAGGGCTAGTTATTTCAATTTAATAACTTTATTATGTTAATAGATATTTTGTAACCATTGTATTTAAATATTAATAATGTATGTATCTATGTATGTATGTAGATGAAAATTAATATGTTAAAAAGAAAATCTACACGAACTTTTTATGTATTGTGTCCGAAGGTCGAATAATATACATACATACTATACAAAATGCATACTCGTATACATACTGACACACTAAATTTGACCCAATTGAAGTAAAAGACAAAGAAGTTTTTACACTTTTTTAGCACTTTTTTAATGTACGTAGCATAGATACATTTTGAAAGAAAACTAATATAAAATAAATTTTGATCAACAAAAACACGTGTAACTCAAAAAAAAAAAACAAATTAACATATTTGATTGTTGTAACTCCAACAAACAAAATAAACCAATAAATAATACATCATAGAGATGTCAAAATTGATTTAACATGTGCAAAATATGTGTGTGAGAAATGTCAGACAGTAAATTGAATTATTTTAGTTTGTTGCATGAAAGAAAAAAGTAAACAATAGAATCTACATTTTGTTTATCCGATATGCATATATCTAGGAATCTCTACATAGATACACATATTCATACATAGCAGAATAAACATTTCAATACATTAATACGTATGTATGTATCTAAGTTCGGACATACACATGTATGTATGTAAGAACATACGTAAATACGTAATGCAAAACAGGCCAGACGACAGACTGAGTGTGTCTATGAACATACATACATATGAATGTACTTTTTTGCTTTTTTGTTGCAAGTTGACTGTTGTATGCATGTCAAAAACTTAAAATGGGTGGACGAAACAATATAAGCACCTGAAACCCAGAACGACGTCTAATAACGAAAACGAAGAAGTTATGAACAAGTAGGACACTTGTACGATACGGAACCCATGACAATTGCAAAACATGGAAACAAACAAACAAACGAAATGACCTGGCCAGCAGAAAGAGCAGAGCTAAATAGTAGTAGTAATGGCAAGAGATTGTCGAAGTGCAATCGCTCAGCTGTATAGGGAGAAGTATTAGCCAAACTGTCAATAGTAAAGGACTTGCGCTGTAAACAAATCGGAAGTTCCGAATTAAAAGTAGTAGAGGGGTGAAAATTACGAAAGTGCGAGAACTAGTGAAAAAGAAAGAGAGTCAGAGAAATAGATGGCACAAGTGCATTTTAGTTGATGTAATTATTTCCCAAGACAGGGGAGAGTATTGGAGAATATTTGAGGTAAACGGAAGAAAGAAAGAAAGAAACAAACAACCAAGAGTAACTTTTAAAATTGTGCAATAAACAAAATCCCATTACTGTCTCTCATTGTCTGAATGCAATTATTATGATACGACTAAACGATTTATACACTTCCTGATATCATTTCATTCTTTATGTGATTTATTCAATAAAGAAAATTGGGGAAATTTTATGATTAATAAATATGTACATATTTCATTCTTCACTCATACTTCAGGAAAACCAACAACTGTTCAAACGAAAATTAAATCAATTGGATATAGAAATTTCATGATGTTTTGATTAATTTGTGTAGCTGTTTGAATATTTGTTTGCTGAATCACTATAAATAAATAATAGTACAACAGAATTAATATTTTTTTGTTTTTTAGTTTTCATTTTTCACATTATATTTTATTATTTTTTTTCTTGTTTTATTCTGGGTAGAACAGGGCACTTTACGACGACCGACGACAATATTTACGACATTAAAACAGCCTGTTTTGATGGCTGGCTGGCTATTTTGTTAAAGCACATTAACGAACGAAGAACACGACACGACATTATATTCGTTTTCGAGAAAACATTCGCAGAACACAGAACGTGTGGTTAAAGTTAGTGTGTATCTATATGGGCGAAAATTCTATATGTACACTCATACACTTGCACATTTTTTCAGATTCACACACACATACATATAAATATCAGCTTATAGATATATGCTGTATATATGTATAATAGAAAAAGAATTTTAAAAATTTTCAATTCAATTTTTCATTAATTTTTTGTTTTAATAATGGCACCTTTTTCAAAATTGATCTTTTTCAATACGCAATGTTGATTTCGTATGGTTAATTTTCATATTATATACAAATTATTTGCGAATTTTCCTTTTTGCTAAATTATTATTTTTATACTATACTATTCCATTCTATTTAATTTTTTTCTTAATTAGAACTATTTTTGCTGTTGTTCTTCTACCGTACACGACAACGACGATGATGTCCACGTATCTATGGCAGACATTATGGGAAAACGTACAAATTGATACTGGGCCAAGTATTTCTGGGTTGATTTCGTTCTTGTGCTACTAAACGGATTTAACATACAAAAGAAAAATCATCATCGTACGCTCTCATTGTCATCATCGTGAAAAAATTTTCACACAAATACACTCAACACACACACTTGCTCTCTTTCTCTTTTTTTTCGTTTTTGCTAATTCTTCCCAAAAAAGAAAGACCAAAATAAAATAGAGTCGAGTATGCGTTAAAATAAATTGTAATGATGCCCCCATCCATCCATCTAATCGAATAAATACATAAATGTATTCTTTCCTATAAACAATAAATAAACAATTGCCAAAAGAAACAAACAACAAAGCAAAACAAAACGACGTAAAAGAACAACAACATGACATAAACAACTAACAACAACCAACAGCTAACAACATACACAACATAATAATCAATCGTTTCTGTTTGTGCGTAAAAGCTTAACTGGAACAGGTTAAGGTAACCATCGTATTATATCGTATCGATGTTATTCTCGTTCTTCTTGTTGTCGTTCTCGTAGTTTGTATGTAGTAGTAGTGTTGTAGTGTGTAAAGACTTTTGGGGTGGAAGGTGAATATCTATCTAAGGGTTGATATACATATACAGTGATATCAACTTATTAGTATACTTTTATATTACTGTATGGTTTTCTAAAAAATCGCAGTTCCTAACAAAAACATTGTAATGACTTGTACTTATTCAACAACATTACTTATAAGGAGTACAGTAATAACTTATTAATTTGATATATGTATGTGCATATTGATACTAGAGTTCGGCTTTGTCATTTTGTTTGCGAATTTTATTAGATCGCGAGGTTACTACTGTTTACACAAGGAGAAAACAAAATTGTATTTGAAAGTGAAAACTATTAATTGAAGCGCAAAAAAATGTCTGAGCAGTGGTGCATTGAGTACCATAGTTGACTAACAAATTCAAAGTCCCAGGTTCGCATTCTCGCTGGCTCCTATTATTTTCAAAAATAAAATAACTTATTTACTTAACTACATCTTTCAACTCAAATCGGGTTTTTCTGATAAAGATAATCTACATTATTTGTTGAGAACTAACTTAAACAAAATATTATGTTTTTCGGTTATCGGCAATCTTGTCCACTATTTCGTTTTAACTGAGTTCCTAAGCAAGAAATATCAAGACACAATCATCCATTTTAAATTTAAAGATTTTTTCCCATGGTCACCGACTTGGACAACGTTTTGTAAACACGTAAAGGAAGGTCCATGAGCGTGAGATATTACTTTTTTATTTAAAATTGGAAAATTTAGCAATATAATAATTTTAAAAGTTCTAAAGATTTGGATAGGAAATTTGGATAATCTGAAAATTCTGAATAAAACACATGTGTATATGTAAATTCTCTAATTTTCGAGAAACGCGTTTCATTGTAATTCCAAAGAATTTTCCAATCAGTGTTCGTGAGAGATGTTATATCCGAAACAATATAGCCCCTAAGATATTTGGATATAATTTCGACGAAAGTCTGACAAATATAATGAAAGTGCTCCAGAGTTTCACTGTCCTTTCCACATACTCTATATTTCTCCGAATCCACGCAATCGCGTATGTCCCCCGTCCTGCTATCGTTAGGGTTACCCGATATAGCACTACGTGCACTCAAGGAGCATGTAGGCTGAAGTAGTATTTTAATACTTTTGTCCAAAGAATTGAACAGATTATTGAAGCATAAATTAGAATAGGTCAAATCACATTTTTATAAAGAAAATGTATCATAGTAGGATTTTCCACTGATGTGCTATCTGGTATATGATGGTATCTCCATTTTAATTTCCAGTAATGGATTACACATAAGTACTTAATTTTCTCGGTCCTGGGCATCTTCTTGCCATAACAATTTCAGAATGATATAAAAGGGTTAATTCATTTTTTTAAATTTTTTATAAAATTTTTGTTTTTATTATTTTATAAAATGGGGCATTTCAAAAATTTTCGAACAGGTTTAGTACCTTACTCTTTCCGACTTTGATTAAACTTGGTAAACACATTCTTTGTATAAATACGAAGTTTAAAGTTTTCCAATATTTCCTAATTCATTACGGTTTAGATTTTGTCGAGGTTCAAAGTTCATATTTTTTAAGATTTTTTTCAACAAGTATTAAATTTGACATCGTATATTTTCTGTTTATCCAATTTTAATCGTTTTAGTCCTTAATTAAAGCATATAAACATAACCTACCTTTGTTGTGACAAATAAAAGTGAGATTTTGGATATCACACTAGTTACTTCTAAGCATTTTAACATGATCGGGGAATAGAGGGTTTCAAAAGACTGCTCCTAAGAGTGGGTCGGTCTTTATGGACAAAAAAAAGTTGTGTCAGTCACCCCCTAGGATTAAAGATATGTTAATAACATTTCCAAAAATAAAAAATAAAAAATATTTTTTGCCACGCCTAGAAATACCGCCCTTTTTGTTTTTTATATATTACGCCGCCATTTCGTAACATGTCATATATCAATATTTATGGCTTGACTGTAGCTATATTTCACTCTCAGAAAATTTTTTAATTCGACGTCATATTCTATGCGTGACTTCTGATATCTCGGATCCTTCCCCAAAATCTAAAATTGTGGCTATACTTGAATAAAGTACATTGAATTATATGTACTATTAGCTTTTAAAATGCTCACTTTTATGCATAAACACCTATTTTATAGATATTTAAAAATGTTCAAGTATTTATCAACCGTTCTCACAACAAGCAATTAATTTGCCAGGAAAAACAGTCGAAAATTTTTTATTAATGAACTATATAAAACAGAAACCTTTTAATTTTTTCAGTTATAAACCATTTCAGATCCTACTTCCTTTCAAAATAAAAGAAAGTTAACTACATATATCCTACAGCAATATAGTGGTTTAGCTATGTCCGCCCTACTGTCAGTCCATGTAAACCTTGTTGTCAAACCACAAATCGCAATTTTCCAGATAATTTGATGAAAATAGGCTCAAATATTTCATTTTACCAAAGGACGAAGTTGTTCGAAGATGGATTAAATCGGAGCCTTTAATTGTGGCTTGCCGTTATTTCCCTCTTAATCACTACCATTATGATGAAATTCTGCATATCTAACTCCTATATGAACATAAATCCCTCCACTAAATTTTGTTAGGATCGGTCTATAATTGATCCTAGCTCTTTCAGAAAATCAGTTTTTCATCAATAAATTGCTTAAAAAGTAGTGGACAAATTTCTATATAAATGCTTTATTAAAAAAGAAATCACATTTTAGATATACTCATAACTGGTATCATTCCCGACTAATATTTATACCCTACACCACTATAGTGGGGAGGGTATTATACGTTTGTGCTGATGTTTTTATTTCAAGAACTTCTTGAAAAATATATAACTATTTAAGAAAAGTTAATATATCGTTAAATAAATTTATTACATTTTATAAAAGTTAGTATAAATATTTTTGAAAATTGTTAAAAAAAACCGAGAAACATGCAAGTAATTGTATGGTAAAAACATGAAATATTTTTATAAACTCCTTAATTTTTCATCGATTTTTATAAAAAAAAAATGTTTAGTTTTTATGTACCTACGTGATTTTATTATTAATGAATAAAATTAAATGCTGAATAAAATTATCTTTCTTGTGTTAAGATAGGGGGCAGAATGAAATTTTTTTTTTGTAAATTAATTTGAAAAAAAGTTTTCGACAATATCCCTAGCAAATTAATTGTTTGTTGTTAGAACTATACAGGTAGTTTTAAATACCTGTAAAATAGCTGTTTATGCATAAAAGTGAGCATTTTAGAAGCAAATAGCTCATATAATTAAATGTACTTTATTAGAGTATAGCCACAATTTTAGATTTTTGGGGAAGGATCCGAGATATCAGAAGTCGCACATAGAATATGACGTCGAATTAAAAAATGTCAAATGAAATATAGCTACAGTCAAGCCATAAATATTGATATATTATATGTTATAATCGGACTTAAAATGGCGACGTTATATATAAAAAACTAAAAGGGCGGTATTTCTAGGCATGGCAAAAAAATAATTTTTATATTTTTGGAAATGTTATTAACATATCTTTAATCGTAGGGGTGACTGACTCAACTTTTTTTCGACCCACCCTACTTCTCCTTCTCTCACAATATGAACATTGACTTTATAATGGAAATCAGGGAAACGAAGGCTATGCCCATTTAAAATAGGAAGAGAACGGATTAGGTACGACAACATGATATCCTATCCAACATTCTCCGGCAACCATCGAATATCCGAAATCGATCGGATATAGAGACAGCGACCAAAGTAATTACGAATGCGTTTGGCAATCTCGGAAACTTGTAGACCAAGGGTGTTGGTCCCCATATATAGCGTGCACTAGGACAGAGTATCGCAGATTATTCAACGAGGTCAAACTAGGTAACTGGTCGAAATATATAGTAGCTTCAGTGAACAGGTTTAAAAACTTGGTTGGAGAACTTTTTGTAGCGGCGTGGATCTTCTGAGACAAGCCGTTTGAGGAAAATACTGTCCAAATCGACGGTTGTTCCAAGCACATGGACTACTTGCGGTAAGGAGACCCTCAAGGTCCTCCTTGACACCCATTTTCCCGCAAATTAGCCTTTTGCGGAGGAGCCTTCCAATGTACACACGCGCATAGATGTAGACAATCTCATTAGTGAGGTTAAGCTGAAATGGGCTCAAATCACCGGGCATTATACCTGCTGATCTCCAGCATAATAAGGATGTCATCATCCCCTGGCTGACTAAAATAGACTCGGCCTGTCTAGAATATTCCCGAATCTTGGACTAGGTGTACGGTGCTTTTTATTCCCAAAGAGGGAAAGGCCTCTCATACTAAACAGTAAGATTTCAGGCTAATCCGTGTGTCATCCTTTCTTTTGAAAACCTTGGAAAGTATCATTGATCTACACATCGGAAGTACAATAGATCCTGACCGCTTATCTGCATCTCAACATGCCTACATGAAGGGCAAATCTGTTGAAACTGCCCTACACTCGCTCGTAGGTTTTGTTGAAAAATCCCTAGAGCATAAGGAATATCTCCCAATTTATTAGTAGACTTAACCAATAGGGTCATAATTTCTACCATGGGAAATGCCACTGTTTATAGAATGGCGAAATGTGGCACTCCACAAGGCGGAGTCTTATCACATCTCTATGGAACTCGATTCCATGAAGTGCAAGACTATTACATATGCGGATGACCTGGCGGTTGCTGTCTTCTGCAAACACTTGTCCACTATCTCGCAATGCCTGCAAAAATCACTGGGATGACTGAGTCGTTGGAGCTACAACAGTGATCTCAGTGACGAAAAAGTACAATATTTCCTCTTTCCCACTTCTTCGTCTAAATGGAGTAGAGCTAATACTCTATGATAGTGCAAAATAAACATGTATCATTCTTGATTCTAAACTATTATGGAATCTTAATATTAAGGCGAGGGCTTCTAAGGCTTCTATCGCGATGTACGAATGTGGGAAAGCCATTGGTAAGAACTGGGGTATTAGACCCAAGAGTGCCTATTCTGAGCACTTGTCTGGTGGAAAGCTTTTGGAAAAATCCACCTATTGCAATCATGGGATAATTCGTATAGGTGGGCATGTTAGAAGACTAAATCTTCCATATAATGACTATTGCAGGAGTTTTCAAAATGAGGATGAAGAGGACCCGTAGAACACATTCTCTGCCTCTGGCCAGCCTTGACAAATATCAGGATTGAGATTCTAGGCAGTCCAATACTGTATGAGCTTGCGGCTGTCTCTAATATGGATACATATAAGATAAAATCGTTTATTCGTGCCTCTGGCTGGTTTAATAGCGGATATGGTATATCCCATAGGTGGATTTTGGCAGGATCTGTAACAGGGTAACACAACGGGACCATTTAAAGACCCAAGTACGTCGGTCACTGACCAGCTGCCTCAACAATATTACCTAACTACATTGATTCTACTTGTTGAGAGCAGCGTAGAATGCGAGAAAGCGTAGAAGCGAGATTTTAAAGACAAAGCCTATATTTCAGATACACAATTTTTTGTAGCATATTATAAAACACTTAAATAAATATTACAAAAATATAATATTTTAATCGAAGCACCCGTTACAATATCGATGTATTTTTATATGGGAATTATGCCAAAAAAGTAATGTAAACTATAGTGAAATTAACGAAAAACAACAATGTTTCCCTGGACGGACACAAAACAATAGAGAGCGATATACAAAAATAGAGAGGGAGAGTGATCTATATAAATCAAACACGTAAAAATAACAAAACCAAAAACTAGCTATATAATGATGAAGAATGTGATGTCGTCCAAATGTATTCGGTATAAACATATATATATTTACACATTTTATCCACAAACACTTGCACACCGATTGAACAAAAACAACAATTACAACTAGCGAAAAATCGGAAGCAGGTTAAGAATCTGAAAATAGAAAAGTACTATCTGTGTGAACAAATATTTGATCGAAATTAATGTCTACTAAACTATTAATATACAATTAATATTTTACTCTATCGTTTCGTTATCGTATGGTTTTTAAAACTTGAGAATCATATAAAGAAACTTCAATGTTCTGAAAATTGATTTCAACTTAATTCTCAGTGTATAAGTATCCATTCAGGCACTAGTCGTTTGCAATAAATTATGTCTAAATCACGAACCGTCTACTCTTATATTCAGAAAAATGGCCACAAGTGACATTAATCAATAACGGATATACGCTTCCCCGACAACTTGCCATTTGAAAATACAATAGTAAAATGTCATATATGGGTCAATAATAATTAGCTTTTGTAATGTCAAAAAGTTTGAGATATATATATATATATATGTACAATAGTGGACGAAACTAAACCAACTGATAATTGATGTCATACTTTACAAACGACATCTTAATCACATCTAAAAATGCGATTGCATACTTTTCGCTTTTATAAACCAAACATATCCTTACAAATGAAAACACAGTTAAAAATGAGGAAAGAGATGTAGAAAATTCACTACAAACAACATATTCGAAGTACTTCAAATTTTGATGAAAAACCAATGAAATTTACATAAGCGTTTCATTGGAAGAATGTGGTTTATTTTTGACATACAAATATCGGATTTTTACAGCTTCTAAAGATAAGATTAGATGTAGTTCAAAGTTGTCAAAAATGAACAACATCCCTCCAATGACACGCTAATGTAAAATTCATAGGTTTTTCACCTGAATTTGTAGCACTTCGGGTTACTAGTTGTGATGAAAATTCTACATCTTTTTCCACACTTTTTTTGCTGGGTCGTTTATAAAATTTTACACACTAAAGATATTTTAAATTTGTTTTTTTTAAGTATTGTATAGTACTAATTAAAAAATAATAAGAAAATGTTCCTAATTTTTTTCGTCAAATATTTTTTAAACGCTTAGAAAGAAATTCATACTAGATTTGAATTGGCAAAAACTAAACCAAGCTTTCAGGAGCATTACATGATCCTTTGAAATGCTGTTTCATGGATATTTTATGCAATCTATGATATTGTGCCTTTTAATTTCTCTATCTCATTATGTTAACCGATCTACAATGATCTAAAGTTATAAAATTGTAGAACAGGAGATTGAGGTGTTCGATGAAAAACGTGGACATTTGATACATCATATGTCATTTTCAAGTTGAAATTCTCCAATAATCTAATTGTCTCTTAAAGTGACTTTTATCCAAAATTCAGTCTATTTTCTCGAGAAACGTCCTTAAAATAAGCAAATCTGTTAGTTTGATGATACGGCACAACTATACAAAATTTGACGTGCGTATTAGGACGAAATTAGATCTAAATATCTTGGAAGTTTTATTATTATTCCGGATATGACAGTCCTCACGAACATAGATTGGAAAATCCTTAGTAATTACACCAAGTAAACTGAGTTTCTGAACATCGGACGATAATCCCTTCATTGATCGCTATATAAGGATTTTGTTTTTATCAAAAAACATTTTCCATGAAACGAAGGCCCGAAGGCATATTGTGTGCGCACTAAATAAATTACATAAATTATAGATTTTGTGGACCAAATAAAATTTAGTTTGGTAAATTTATTTCATTATAATTAACTTTTTAAAATTAAATTTTACGATAAAATGACCATACTGAATGTGGACATGACCACCACTTCCATAAAATTTGTAAATTTGCAATTTTATGTACGTTTTTTTATTTTTAAATTCATAATTGCAAGTTAAGTCTCATGTCCACTTTCATAAAATTTGTTAATTTGCAATTTTATGTACGAAAAGTATTCTTAACTATTCTGAAAATAAACCATGTTTAACTTTACGAAAAAAAATTGTAACTACTTTTTTTGTAATATTTACGAGAGTTTCGTGTATAATACGAAATAATATTAAATCAAGTCCATTTTATATGCACCATCAAAAAAAATGGGGGTATATTGTTTTTGTCATTCCAAATTATTCGTCTAAGACCCATAAAAGTATACATATATGTATATTCTGCGTCCTTATTAAATCCTGAGGCGATCTAGCCATATCGGTCCGTCATAGATGTTTTTGCACAAATATGTTATATTGATGCAGTACGTTTGGTGTTGAAAATGGGCAATATCAGTCCACGATTTCGCCTAGTCCCCATATAAGATCCCCTCAGAAAATGACTTTAACGCTCATAACAGGCTTAAAAATGCAAGTATAGCGGTAATATTCGGCACAAGCATGTCTTATAGGAACCTTAATCAATTTATAAAATTTTAAAAGGATCGGCCCATAATTAACCTTACTGACTTTGACGCCCATAACTGTCTAAAAGAAGCGTTTTAGCGACACGAATATACTTTATAGGAACCTTAATATCTTTGCCAAATTTTTTAAGGATCGGTTCATAATTGTCCCTATCCCCCATATAGGGTCCCCAACCGAATATGACTTTAACGCTTGTACAGGCTTAAAAATGCGAGTATAGCGATGAAATTCGACATGAATAAGTTTTATGGGAACCAAAATTCAATTCAAAGGGTCAATTATGGATCGATCCACATAAAATTTGGTAGAGAAATTTTGGCTTGAAATAAACTTACTTGTGTCGAATTTCATAGCTATACGCATATTTTTAAACCAATAATGAGCGTTAAAGTAATTTTCTGAAGTGGCCCTTTTATGGGGGGTAGGGCCAATTATGGGATGGTTCTCATAAAAGTCAGTAGAGAGGTGTTGGCTCGTAAGAAACTTCCTTGTGTCAAAAAAGTCATTTTCTGAAGGGGACTTTATATGAGGGGTAGGGTAGTTTATGGGTCAATCCTCAAAAAAATTGGTAGAGAGCTTTTGTCTCGCATAAAAGTTATGTGTGTCAAAATTGGTAGAGAGGTTGTGGCTTATAAGAAACTTATTTATATCGAACAGTAATGCCAGATAAAGCTGTTTTTCGGGGGTCCACTTATATGGGGGCTATCCGAAAACGTTGACCGATATTGCCCATTTTCAATACAAAATTTCAACTCCCTATCTATTTCCGTTGGGCCTCTATCGTGCTTTCAACAGACAGACAGGCAAACAAACATGGCTAGATTGACTTAGAAATTAATAAGGACCCAGAATATATATACTTTTGTGGGTCTATGACCAATATTTCGATGTGTTACCCAATTTCATAGGATCATTCCATTTCTATTCCTATATTAAGAATTTCACTTATAATTAAAATTTACAAAAATAAATACAAAAACGCCGTTTAAGAAATATTAGGTCACCAGTGAAAAAGTACGAGTCGTTTTTATTATTTTTCCAATGCCAATTTTTTTATAAATATAAATAAAATACTATGGGACAAAAACATCTATCAAATATACCATATAAATTAAATACCTTTTATTTAAGATACAATTCATCAAATTCTAACGGATACTTTTTGAGAAAATGTATTTTTCACCATAAAATAAGGTTGTTTCTATTATATTTTCCACCACTGTATTTATGTAATTTAAGAAATTATTTCGTAAAATAAAATTATTTTGCATTATATTAAAATATTTCGTACAATTTCGTACATATTGCGAAACAATTTCGTGGTGAGGAACAACGAAGCATTTCATACAATGCACAGTGGGTTCGATGGCTCCTAAAGTGGCGATTAATTCAGGGGAGTCGTTATTTTAATATATTTTAATTTTTTTAACAAATTAGTAAATATGCATTAAAAGGCATCTTTTGGCAAAAAAAAAAATTATAATAATTTTTTTTTTTTGGAATTTTATATGTATTTTTATTTTTCGAGAAATTGTGACTTGATTCCGAATTTTCGCTGTAGCTTTAAAATGGAAAGCGACATTTTCTTAAAATAAAATGCAAATGAGAGCATATATTATATACAGTGAACTCGCGGTAATGTGAACATCCAATATAATGAACTATCCACTAATGTGAACACTCAGTTTTTAATATGGGCGCTCTAAACAGTGAACAAAGTTTATGGCTCTCTATTTTTTTAATTTTTAGGGATTTTTAATTTGTAGAAGCATTTATTTTTAATGTTGGGAATCCCCGAATTAATAAATACCATAGTATGCCATTATTTTAAAGGTATTTAATGCTAGTAGCTTTATGTAACTTGTTGCGGTAGGTTCGTGAATTTATTTTTAAAATTAGTGATGTCCAAAAACAGTCGAAAGTTTTTATCCTTAAATGAAAAATGCGAAATTTTGGAATATTTAAAAAAAGGTTCGAGTGTTACAGTGTTAAGTAAAAAGTATAAAGTTGCAAAATCAACGATATGTTCAATAAAAAATAAAAAAGACAATATTTTAAAATGTGTGAACAATACGTTTTATGAACCCGGAAAACGCAAAATATTGCGATCTTCAGAGCTTCCAAAAATGGAAAAGTCGCCCTATAAGTGGTTTATTTGTATGCGGAATAAAAACCTCCCTGTAAGTGGATTGATGTTGAAAGAGAAAGCCAAACAAATTCACAAAAACATAAGTGAAAACGGAAATGACTTCAATTCTAGCGATGGATGGCTACAAAAATTTAAAAAGAGATACGGAATCCGGCTCCATCGGAACCGAGTTGGTAAAGAAACTTTATCTAACTGTTGGAAAAATATTTTGAATATGGTAAATGATGAAGACGATCCTGAATTTAATGTTCCTTTGAGCGTTTTAAAAGAAAAGTGTCAATCAGAGGTTAGATCTTTAGAAAATACTGCTACAGATCTTCTACAGACATTGTGCCCTCAGGAAGTATTTACTGCTGTAAACATTAGAAATGGGCGTCACGCCATTTGATGAAAATGATTTAATTGAAGAGTCCGACGATGATGACTGTTTTATTGAAGCGCCTGAAAACAACATTAAAGCCAAAGAAGCTGTCGAAAATTTTAACAAAGCTGTCCAATGGGCTGAATTTCAAACGGTCGATGAAACAGACATTAAAGTATTGAAAAAAATCAGGGAATTGGCGGTAAATAAGCTGGTCGAACAAAAGAAAAAACAGAAAATAATAACCGATTATTTCCATATTTAATTATATATGTATGTACCTATATTTTTTCATTGTAAATTTTATTTTTTTTTTTTTTTTTTTGTTTGTTTTTTATGTACATACTACGTATGTACTCTTTATAAAATGGATCTTTAAAAACTTTTTATGTTCCAAATAAATTACAAAAATTTTTTTTAGTAATCTTTGCATTTTCAGTCCTTGCAGAAATGATTTTTAGAAAGAATAACTTAGTAATATATATAAAAAAAAATCACAATCGAAAATGTGAACAAATTCTAAAATATGAACTACCCCGACATTAATTAGTTCACATTATCGAGAGTTCACTGTACTATCAAATAATTCAAATAAAGTCCTCCTTTTTTATATATAAAGTATAAAAATCAACTTTAAATCCAAATTTAGGTTTTGATAAATTTTGGACATTTTTTTTAAGTTACGAAATAGTTTCTGATGGATAATCATACTTAAACTAAAAACAATCCATTTTACCAACAAAAAAAGCTAACTTTTTTCTTTGAAAGTACATAAATTTATAATTTACATGTCTTTTAATATATACATAAGTAACGAATATAAGTGTATACATATGTATAATGAATGATATTAGTGTATAATTAACTTGAAAGTCGGTTTTAGCAACAAATGACCACAGCAAAACAAAAATACAATTTTTGTCAAAAATAAGGATAAAAACCCACGTTTTTCAAGAAAAAATATTAATAGCTAAAAATGGAGCAACAAAACCGCAAACTTTTTTTCTTGTATTCACAAGTTGAAATCCCATACTATTTGAAAATCGATGTTTCGAAATTTGGACTTATTTAAGAAAAATTAAAAATACTAAATCATTTTTACATTAAAATACTTGAATTTAGATACAAAATTTGACTGAAATATAGCTTCTATATACAGAAATGTTACTTAGAGCCGGTTTTTGAATTGGCTATCAAATGCCAATTAATAATCAGATTAGTTAATCTAAAAATAAGTTTAATCTGATGTTAATCCCCTTTGATGTTTTTGAGTACAAGATTAAACTTCGCAGAGTTGCCATACAAAACAACAGAAAATCTCACTGTTTGTTATCAAAACAATGCTTGTTTTATAAAAAAGAAGAAGACAATTGTAAATTTAATATGAAAATTAATGAAAACTTAAATTTAAAACAAAAAAAATTATTTTGAGTGTGCATAATTTTTACTAATCAATAAATAGAACATTTTAGGGCCAATCTTTAGGTGAAAGATTAGCGATTATATTAAAATTAATCCTCAAAAGATGTTTTTGAGTACTCAATTAGTTAATTTTGTTTGCAAGTTTAAGCGCCCAATGTGGTGGATTAATCTTAAGCACGAAATGCAAAAGTGTATAAAAAATAATAAAATTTTTATAAATATAAACATTAAAATGTTCTATTTATTGATTAGTATAAATTATGGACACTTCAAAATACATTTTTTTGTTTTTAATTTAAGTTTTCATTAATTTTCATATTAAATTTACAATTGTCTTCTTCTTTTTATAAAATATGCATTGTTTTGATAACAAACAGTGAATTTTTCTGTTGTTTTGTATGGCAACACTGCGAAGTTTAATCTTGTACTCAAAAACATCAAAGGGGATTAACATAAGATTAAATTTATTTTTAGATTAACTAATCTGATTATTAATTGGTATTTGATTACCATCTCAAAAACCCGCTCTTAATGTTTATATTTATAAAAATTGTATTAATTTTTTTGCATCAGCTGCTTACACTTTTGCATTTCATGCTTAAGTTTAAACTTGCAAACAAAATTAACTAATTGAGAATTCAAAGATAACTTTCGAGGATTAATTTTAATTTAATCGATAATCTTTCACCTAAAGGTTGGCCGTTAAAGATTTTTTTACTAGGTCCTGCCCCGAAAATTTGAATTTTCTTAAATATTTCACACAAATTATTAAATTTCGCTAAAGCATATCTTAGAGCACTTTAAAAATATAAAAGAAAATGGGGTTTTTCTATTTAAGACATGTGAAATCTTATTTCTACAAATATTTGATCAATTAAAAAATTATTAATATAGCTGGTGGAGGATTTTATAAAATTATTAATCTTTTAAACACCCTATGGTGAAATTTTGATGCTTATATCTTCGTTATTTGACCGATTTCGCTGATTTTAAATTGCATTCTTCCCGAACGGATGCGGATCTCGCAAATATCTGGGGTCCTCTGAAAACTGATTTCAACATACACATAAACAGACGGTCAGGCAAACATGGCTATCTATAAGGACTCGGAATATACATACAGTATTGTTCGAAACCTAAGCAACTTTTTTTGGCATTGTATACAAATTGCTATATTTTCTATTTTAATTGATTTATTCCATATTATATAATTGATAATAATAATATTATGTGTCTACATTATAATAACAACAACAAAAGTTTAATTCCATTTCGCTGTGAGTTACAAGAAAATAATAACTGAATTAACTCCATAAATAGCTGTTCGAAACTTAAGCAACTTTTTGATCTTCTTATGAAAATCTTTGGTCCTTTTGAGTTCCAAACACCTTTATGGAATAGATTAGTTACTAGTGTAGTTCGTAATGAATCCCAATCGGATTTTAAGCCATTTGCCAGCTGTAACGTTTTCTAAAACTGCGAGTTTCGACCCAGCGCTTCAGAATGCCGAACAGCATCTCTAAGGGGCTTGAGACAGGAGATTTTGATGGACAATCAAATAATTTGGGTCCCATTATACGATAACTACTCTTAGATCAACTTTGCCAAAGGTTTTGGTTCATTGTCATGCTGAAAATCGCAATAAAGTAAGTTGTTTTGTTCGGTGTACTCAATCATGTGATTCATTTTGTTGGCGAAAAACGTCCCAAAGGGAAAAACAATCCAACTTTGTTTGTGTTTCAACAACAGGACTAGCTCTTCTCTTCAAAAAACGTGGCCAGAGCCTTAAATTTTTCCTCTCCATTCATGATTGGGCCTTTACTAAAAGGGTATATTGTAATATTTCCTTCAGCCTTTGAGCCTCGCATACTCTATTTGAATTTAAGAAGGAAAATGTGGAACCGTTTGTAAATAAAACTGTTTTTACTAGTCTTGCGTAATCTATTTCAATATTCTACCCAAAATTGTACAAAATTTGTGAAAAAATCGAATTTCTATAAGTAAATTCTGTGCCATGTCACTGCGAGATTCATATGCGGTTATATGATCGTACATTAAAAGCTTAAAAAAACATGGAGGACAAACAATTAAGGTTGTGGGCAAGATTTTTGGTGAGTAGAGTAAGTCCTGATGTTGAAATATAAATAAAATTGGATTGTTTTACTTCCTGGGACATTTTTGGCCAACAAAATGAACCATAGGATTAAGTACATAGAACAGAGCAACTTACTTTATTGCGATTTTCAGCATGATAATGAACCTAAACCTTTGGCAAAGTTGATCTAAGAGTAGTTATCGAGTAATGCGACCCAAACTCTTTGATTGTCCATCAAAATCTCCCGACTCAAGTCCCTTAGAGATGCTGTTCGGCATTCTGAAGCGCTGGGTCGAAGCTTGCAGTTTTAGAAAACTTTGTAGCTTGCGAATGGCTTAAAATCCGATTGGGATTCATTACGAACTACACTAGTAACTAATTTATTCCATAAAGGTGTTTGGAACTCAAAAGGACCAAAGATTTTCATAAGAAGATCAAAAAGTTGCTTAAGTTTCGAACAGCTATTTATGGAGTTAATTCAGTTATTATTTTCTTGTAACTCACAGCGAAATGGAATTAAACTTTTGTTGTTGTTATTATAATGTAGACACATAATATTATTATTATCAATTATATAATTTTGAATAAATCAATTAAAATAGAAAATATAGCACTTTGTATACAATGCCAAAAAAGTTGCTTAGGTTTCGAACAATACTGTATATACTTTATAGGGTCGGGAAAATTTTTTATAAAAATTACAAACGGAATGACAAACATATATACTCTTCTCACGAAGGTGAAGGGTATAAAAAGTAGGCAAAAAGTTAGTTAGTGACACACGGCTTTTTATACCCTACACCACTTTAGTGGGGAGGGTATATTTGGTTTGTGTTGATGTTTGTAATAATATTGGCCCTATACCCACCTTAAAGTATACCAATCGGCTTAGAATCATTTTCTGAGTCGATTTAGCTATGTCCGTCCGTCAGTCAGTCCGTCCGTCCATGTAAACAGTCAGTCAGTCCGTCCATCCATGTAAACATGTAAACATCAAACTACAATTTTGAAGATAATTCAATTAAATTTGGCACACGATCTTCTATAGTATCGGAGACGAAGCCTATTGAAAATGGTTGACATCGGTCCATTATTTCACCTAGCCCCCATAAAACTGAACCCTCCGAATAAGGCTCTTAAGTTCATAATTATGTTTAATATACTCGTATTCCGACAAAAAGCTACAAAACCAAGTTCTATACTAGCCTCGATGATTCTCATGAATTTTGTAATTATAGGGTCTCATTTGACCATAGCCCCTATACAAAGCCGCCTTCAAAATTTGACTTAAATATCCACAATTTTATTCAACAATAAATGGCTTAAGTACATCTGAGACAAGGTACAATTCAACTTAAATGCTTTATTATGAAAACTAAATCGCATTTTAATTTTTTAACAGGTGTAGGGTATTATATGGTCGGCCTTGACCGACTATAACTTCTTACTTACTAATTTGTTAAACTTCCACAAACAATTACGTTTAGAAATGAAGAGTTTAACAATTTTGCACTTTATAAGCTGGGAAACTTGTTTATGTAATTTTGTTAAAAATGTATTCCAGATTTTACTCATACCAAAGATATCAAAATTTATTTCAATTTCAAAGGAATTAAAAAACTTTTATAATTGAATATGTAAATACGCGGAGTTTTTATTACTTATTCGCCTTTGCCGAATTTTATATACCCTACACCAAAGTGAGTTTAAAATACTTAAGATTAAGTTTATAAAATAAACAAAATACGCAAAGCGATAAATCCAAAACACATCCACACACGTTTTTTTAAGGTTGTCTCGGATTTTTGCTCATATTTATGGACGGATTTTGTTGATAGGATTATTGAAGATTTGGATCTCGAAAATATCTGGGATCTGCAGAAAATTGATTTTAACAGACAGATGGACCTTTCACCTTCTAGAGAGAAAAAATTTCAAATTTTTAAATGTAAGCCCCGTTAACTTCAGTTCCGGTTATCGATTAACCTGTAGATATTCTGCCGGTTAAAATATTTTTGTATGAAAACCAGATAAAATATAAAATATAACCAGATATAGAAATAATGGGGGTAAGTCATAAAAAACTAAATAAGCCATAAAATTTGAATTTATTGGGACCAACCTTTGCTTTAATTACAAGTTTTAGGGCCTCCGATTATCGTTTAAAATTATTTTTGTATGAAAACTGTTAATTTATCGATAGAATAAAAAATAATCAGACATTGAGAAAAAGGAGTTTAGTTTTTATTTAAATTTCATCAAAAACATATGTAAATTTTAGTTTATTCTTCATTTTTCATCACCTAATGCTATTTCAGATTATGGGCTAATTACGGTATATTTTTGGTTATTCGAAACGTTTTCTGTTCGATAACGTCTTGCTTATTGTTGGGGCCATTGCAAACTGTTAATACAGTGGTCCTTAAGTTACAAGATGGTTATATAAATCGTTGCTTTAGGTCATCGTCCAGCATAATGAATGTTTATTTTGGTTTACACTAAAAGATTTCCGGAATTTGCAAGTAAGAACCTGCTAATTGAAATGTCTACATAGGAATATTCCCTCTATTTTTCTAAGGATTTCTAACTTTTCTCCATGAAACCAAACACATATCAATAAAAGTCCTACTCCAAAAATTTAGTGCATTTTTAATATTTCTTTAGGTGGAGCTTTGTGACCAACAGATCTGAAATAGTTTATTTTTACCACAATACGAGTTTCCATTGCTTAAATCCGAAATATTCATAATATTTTGACAGGGATTACTATTGATTTGGCGTTGGTTTCATGAAAAAAGTTAAGAATACTTAGGAAAACAGTCTGCATATTGAAAGCACAACTTTAGCTTTATCCTTTGAAGGATTCTTTTCTCCATATTCAGGTGTGAACCACACTAAATTATGTGTTTTTCTAATCTATGTATTGGAACAATAAATAAATAAAATGCAAAAAAAAAATAAAAATAAATAAATTATCAGTATGCAAGAAGTGGCCATAAGCAGAAGGTGATTTGAGAAGCATTTGAATTTTTAGAATATGCCAAAATTTAACATAATATGTAATCTACTGTAAAAGCTTTATGTGACGATAAGTAAAGAATGGGCTAAATTTGACAAATCTTTTATATGGAATTTATAAATTATAATTAAAAACATGCTAAAGAGACTTACACATATGTTTCCTTTAATATTGAATATTCATTCAACATTCAGTGTACCGAGTGAATGGACATTTGTAGGACGGAATTTTTGATACTTTTTTCGTTTTTTAACTGGTAACATTTAAGTTTTCTATAATATTGGACATTAAACTATGAAATTAAACATGCAAGGTTTTGAGTAAATGAAAATCTGTAGAAGTGGTACTTTTTGTACATATATGCACATAGAAAGTTTTTTGCGTATATCTTGTTAATTATGTATCAAGATTTTAATAAAATTTGTGAATATTTCTCTAGATACAATCCACCAATCGCATTATTGGCCAGAGAGTGTACTGGGGCTTCGATACCCCAAAACCAATATACATTTGGACGAAACCACTAAACTTTTTTTATTTGATTGAAATTATTATTACAATTTACAAAAAATATATATTTTTATAGTTTTAATCACTAGTGATAAACTAACTGCATGTTTCATAATATCGAAACAACATTTTCATTCTTATAAATATATTGAAAACAAAAACAAAATTTTAAATTTATTTATTGTTTTCAATATATTTGTAAGAATGAAAATGTTCTTTCGCATTTAGAGAAACCAGCAGTAAGTGAACACATTATGAAGTCTTATGAATGGAAGCAGCCTTTTTGTAAACATTCCTTGATGTAAATTTCGGTATTTATAGAGCCCTTTGTAACAAATGATTGGCTTCTTTTGCCACAACTGCATATTGCTTGCCATACCAAGAACTTTTTGGGAAATTTTGTCTGCTTTTGGGTCCTAAACTTTTCTTCAACATTCCCTCGAGCATCAGCAACATAAAATTTTTGACCAGAAAGTTGCGAAAAATCTGCCAGAACATACGTTTCGTCATTCATTATGCAGCACGAATATTTTTTTATAAAACTTGACTTCAATTTCCGTGCTCTGTTTTTGGCCTCTAAATTTTTAGCAGCGTTCCTGTCAGGAACTTTTTGAGCCTTGTATGTTTTTAAACCCACATTAGCTTTAACCTTTCGTACCAAATGGTCCGAGCACTCAGCTAACCGGGCTGCTTTTCTACTGGATGTTTTAGGAGCTCTTTTTAAAAAGCTGTCTTGTTTTGGCTTTAGAAACATCATGTGTACCATTCCTTCTACCTGAACCAGGTTTTCTATCAACGGACAAGTTCTCCCGATACTGTTAAATAATATTGGAAACAGTTTGACGGCAGACCTTTGAATGCTTGGCCAACTTTTTGTAGGACAAAGTTGGGTTTTGTTGAAAATATTTAATAATATTAGTACGCACTCTTTTTGAGGTTACTCATTTTAATCAGATTAGCAACAAATGAATATAATTGACATTAAACATAATAACTGACATGTTTTACAAAGGTAACTTAATAAAAAAATCAAATATTACTTGGGTTAAAAGTTATAGTGAAAAATGAGTGTTAAGAATTTTACGATCTCTCTCCTTAGTATCCCAGCAAAAAAGTGTGGAAAGAGATGTAGTATTTTCATCACAACTAGTAACCCGAAGTGCTTCAAAATCAAATGAATTTTACATTAATGTGTCATTTTTGACAACTTTGAACTACATCTATTCTTATTTTTAGAAGCATGTGATTAAGATGTCGTTTGTAAAGTATGACATCAATTATTTTTTGCTGGGTAAAAGACCTCGAAACCCGTCTAATGACTAAATTTAGCTCTTAGAAAAACTTATAAGGAATGTCTGCACCAAAATTATAACCGTGCATACCCTTTCAAAACAGGGGTTTTTAATAACATGTAATTTGGAAAAATGTATTACTAAATCCAATTGTAACAGGAAATATATATACTTATGTTAAACTGCATAGTTAGATTCAGAAAACCCAAGTCCACATAAAAAAGATTGCAATTTTGTTTAAAAACTAAGTTTTGAAATAAAATATATAAAATAAATTTTGAAATAAAGAAATATGCTGTAAAAATTTCAATAAAATGAGTCTAGAATCGATTAACACATGTCCGTACATCCGTCTATGTGAACATGTAAACTCAATTTCTAAGATAATTTGATGAAATGTGGCACATATTCTTGCCTTGATCCAAGGACGAACTCTATTGAACCGTTTTCAAATCGAATACAAAAATCGACACAACTTAGTTTTATGTAACTCTAAAAGATGCTGCCGATTTTCATAGTTATCAGGCTTCAGGCTTATTGACTACAGCGCCAGTCGTCCATATAAAGTAACACCCAAACTTCTTTTAGTGATGTTAAAATTTTATAAGGACTATAAGAGTCTTTGAAAACTGTCCAATACCGCAGTATTTTTTTTTTTTTCATTTAGAAATTTAGAGACATTTAAAATATTTTTATAATATTTATTATATGTAAGTGTTAAATTGTTAGTTCTGATTATTTCATCTGAAATCTTCATATAGCCTTGAATGTTTTCTAAAAATGTATTTGCATGGACATTTAAATGTTATACATCTTCTGATTACAATTATAAATGTTAAAAAAATTAAAAACATTGGTAGAAACGAATGTCGTTTTCAAAAAGAGGGCCTTTTAATCTAATAATGTCGGTGGGATATCTACTGCTCTAAAATTTTATTTGCCGCTTGTTTGTATGCGAAAATAGTTATTTAATTTTATAAAAAAGAGAGTTTTTAATAATTTCTTAAAAAGTCGAAACACTTGGAGAGTATTAAATAAATCTCGTAGGTATCACAGTACTTTTTAACATGAAATTTTGTAACAAAAAGACGATCGTATCAATTTTGCCATCCCTTCTAATATTGGTAATTATGTTGGACATAATTACCAACATATCGTGTGTAAAGTGCAATCGTTAATCCTTGCATTGTCTGCCATTAATGCCCTCATGTAACTGTGACTAAACTGTTAAACTGTTCCAGTAAGTCTACAAAATCACATCCCATTATACAATGTTATCGACCGAGATGGCACTTCCCTACCTCATGGTACACATTATAATACATAATAATAGTATAAACTGATAATAATAGTAGAAAGTAATTTTTCTTCAAAGTATGAATATCGATTTAGGCTGTTATTGCTTGTAACTATATTATTTATTAAAGTATAAAAAATAAATCAAATGCATACATCCACTTACCAATTAATTTTCAAACTGATCAACAGCAGTACTTGATGACTTGTTGAGTGTTATTTATTTACTTTGTTAAATTCAGAATAGTCCTTGCTTTTTATTTACATTATCGTCTAGTAGTACAACTTCATCGTTTCTTCTTCTTCTTAGGCAGTCTTCATGACACTGAGAATTAATGAAAACAAAACAAATATTTATTGAAATCAATTATTATTATTCCATAAGATTTATGCATGTTTGTGTGTAGATTCAATTGCATAATATTGAAAATAAATTATTAAATAATACTCACATAAACAGGGCGCAAAGCAACGACTCCTTTGCTCGACACAATCTTGATGATTCCTCTTCTTTGACCAAGGACAACTTACAGACTAGACGTTTAACAAAGTCATTGACAAATTGTAATTGTACTATTATCGTACTCGTCATTAAATCACTGTCGCAGTTCATGGCATTGAAACACAGAAGTAGAATCAATTGTCAATTGTTTTTTTTTTTTTGCCTTTAATTGTTTTGCGTTGTTTTAGAGTTTAACGGTAATCACTCTTTGCCTATTCTGTATTATCGTCTTGTTTATAGAAATTGCCTTTTTCAGAACACAATGTGCATTGATACACTGTTTTTTTAGTTTAAACTATGAATGAGAAGAGATCAAACAATTATATGAAATGAAAGACATGTAAATAATGAAATGTGCTTAACTAAATTTGTTAATATCTAAAATCTTTTTACGACTTTCACAAAAGTTTTATGAATTAATTTAACTTCAGGTTGTAAAGGGTGTGAAATTACAATAAGTTCTTGAAATTTATAAAAATAATTATCTGTGGTCTAAATTAAAAATGGATGAATTTTCAGTAAAGTGTCACCCAAAACAGAAATCTCTTCTTTTATTCTAAAATAAGGCATTAACAATGGTTGAACATTCTTTATACCCTACACCATTATAGTGGGGAGGGTAAAATTTTATTTTATCTTTTCCTGTGTTTTCTTTAAGAATGTCCATTCTTGCAAATTTCAATGAAGTGATATTTCTTAGTCGTTTCAGCAAATATTGCCTCGTGTAATGTCGCTCTTGATAGAGTATTAGCTGTTTACAGTTTGTAAACAACGGACAACTAATAATCTGCAGCTCACTTGAAGTTTTTGCTAAACATCTTTGGAGCAATACCGTTTGAACAGGATAATGCCCCTATCTTCAACGCTAGGACAATAAAATGATGGATTTAAAGTCATAATGTAAACATTTTGGAGTGGCTTCTATATAATCCTCACCTATTTATTATTGAAAATGTTTGGAATATCCTTTCTCGGGTAGGAAGTATGACACAAAAGAAGCCTAAATTCAAGGAGTTAAAAAGGCTATGAAAGCTAAACTATACAAATGAGCAAAAAAAAAATTGTTCAAAATATTTTAATATAACTTATCAGTCTATTATTTTTTGCAAAAAAATTAATTTGAAGGTAAAAAACAGTAAACCTATTCAAGTGAGCGGCAGTGTATAACTGTAAATACAACATCTTTGAACTCCAGCTGGATTTTGTACAGTGGTTTGTCAAATAACTTATATGAATAGCAGATTGTGGAAATAATGTTAGGGACATTATGAGACTGTTTACTATTACACTGTGTTGATGACGAAGACAAACTAATTAGGCAAACCACCCATCTGTCACAATAATATGTTGATCTTTAAGAGACTCATCAACCAGTCCAAGAATAGTTGCAATATGCCAAACGCCTTATGGCCAACACTTGATGTGAGGACTTTCAAGATACTTATAAGACTGGATATGCGCAGTCTAATGATTTTGAGAGAGATCTTAAAGGGACATTGCTCAATTAGGACCTTTGTCAGTAAGTGGGATAGTAATGTACCGGGCTATTACAAAATATACGAAGATACAGAGAAACTAGAGACGTTTGAGCACATACATAATTTGCCGCTGTCCTGGAATACAGAGTCTCAGATTGAAATGGCTGAAAAATAGGTTCCATGAGGAACTAGGGGAAATTGCGGGACTCTGCCCTCGGAGTCTACCAGATTTTATCAGCTGAATTACTTATTTTTTCAGATTATCTCACAATTCATTATAGGTTGAAACCCTTTAGGCATTGATCCGTTTTCATGCATTATTGTCGACCTAATTTTAAGAAAGTTCAAGAAAGCCTATAAAGAGCGTATGTATATAATTTCACAAATTTATATTATATTCTAAATATGTAAATATAGTCTGATTGCATAATGTATATGGTACACATAAGAAATCTTAGTTGGTTTTCCGATTTATTGATAAAATGATCTACTTTTTAGGAAAAATAAGTCGAATTTGAGTTTTTATCGGTTTTTACATAAGGTTAGCATTAGTGAATGGTTTGAAAAGTTATTAATTGATTTTCGATTTTTTCTATCACCTATTTTAGTTTCTTAAATATTGCTTTAGTTACCCTTCTTAAATTATCCATTGTTCTGTTGTATGAAAATGCTGAACATATATTTTTTTATTTTTATGAAAAACCTTACAATTTTATATTTTTTCGAATACAATTATTAGGATGCGGTTATTTATGATATTTTGTTTTCAGGAGACATTTTATAAAAGGCACAAGTTAAATCGTGTCCTAATATTGTACATTCTTTAGTACCATCATGTTTATAACTTGGCCACCGTCTCTGACAACATTTGATTGAAAAAATATGCTTTTTATTTTGCAGAGCAAAATTTCCTATTAATCGTGGGAAAAACTCGATTCAGTATAAAATTGGTAGTGTAGAATCGATCACAAAATAATCGATTTTTTATAGCAATAATCGAATTATTGATTTACCATTCCCTATTTAACATGGTCTACACTCTTGAAGCTGACGTCATGCATTTAAAAATTAGTTGTTTTTTACAAAAAATATCTTAACATTTTTTCTATAAAATATAGCTTTTTAATAAAAATACCGACAATAGGGTAACCTTTCACTGAACTATGGATACACCTGCCGACCACTTGGAAAAAAAACATCTTAAAGAATGTACATATTAATTACATAGTTGTTATACGTATAATGTCTTATATCATTACATCTAAGCAAAATTTCCTCATTATTAAGAAGTTTGAAAAGGAAAAAAGTTAAATGGCCGACTACTGGTAACTTGTTCTATTTGAGATGTAGTAGACCGTTTTTTAAATTATGACAGCAATCTAGTTAATTATAATAAACGATTGGCACTATTTTAATTGTAAATGTTAGTATAATCCAATGTTAATTTTCAGACTAACCTCGTACAGTATCGATTATTAAATGTTTGCTAAGTAATAAACTCAATCTAGAGGCAATCTTATTTTATGTATTATTAATAAATTATTAAAAGGTCGTACATAACTTAAGTTTAAAATTAGTTGTATTTTCGAATATAATCAATTGGGATTTAGAAAAAATTATCTTTTGTATGAAATGTATTTTTCATTTAGGTAAAATAATTTAGGAAGAATTTCAAAGCATCGAATAAGAAAATAATACCAACTGATGAAATAATTGAATATAAACAATTATTAACATAATTATTATATATACACAAAATAAAATTACATATTTAAAACACACTCATTGAAACATTTATTTACACAATAGTTAACAATTTTTTTAAATTATGAACGCAATAAACTTTAACAATTTTATTTAATTATAGCATCCTGCAAATATTTAAAACAATAATTTATTGAAAAAATTTGCATTTCGTTTGCGCTCGAAATAGCAAGAAAAACAGAAACCAACAAGAATCACACGAATTTAAAAAAACAAAAATAAAAAATTCTCATTCATATGCAACAAACAAACAAACAAACACTCTTCTTATACACAAAATGCTGCTGAATGCACGAAATGATTTTCTTTCAATTTACATTTTTTCTTTTTGTCTGCTGCTTATTTTTTTTCAAATTATATTGTTTATTATCACAACCATTTCAACGACTATTTAAATATTTTTTTCACTATTGTTTTTATAAAATTGTTTTTTTTTTCAAAGAATTTTAATGAATATTAATATCTTGCTGAAATTTTCGCACCGATTTTTATTAAATGAAGTGAAAAATACAACTCCAAAAAGAAAAGACAAGAAGGAAACGCATAACAAAGGAAAATTGCAATACTATATGAAAAATGTCAAGAAAGATAAAAAGTACAAACAAAGTAAATTAATAAAGTAGCATCACTTGAACAGCTGACTATTTTTTTTAAACTAGATAAATGAAGCAAATTGTCAAAGTTTGTTTTGAAAATTGTTAACATTGTTTACGTCGCCATTTTTAAATTGTGTTTTGCTATTTGTTAAAATTTGTGAAAAGTTGAAAAAGTGAATTAAAAGTGGTTTTAAAGTAGTTTAAAAGTGTAATAAATTGTATAATATATAATAATATAATTAAATCGTTAATATCTTTAACTTAAAAGTAATATTTTTTATTTATGTTTTGTTCACATTGTTTTTCAAGGAAATTTTATTTTGACACAATCTTAAATTTTCCAAAAACAAAATACATGTGGTTGTTGTAGATGTTGTTGTACAACAAGAGATGTCGCTACTTTATTAATATACTTTGAGTACAAACAAAATTTGTTTGACATTTGCTTTTTGCTCATTTTCTGCTCAAGGTGTTACCAGACTTCCGAAATGTAGTAAAAGTATTTAGTTATCATATATGGGCGGTAAGATTCATAGACAATTTTATCGATAACAAGAAAGAAGCTAATCGATTTTTATTTTTTAAATTTAAACTCATATTCTGTTTGAAATTTGGAAAAAATACTAATCAAATATTATTAATACAAGTGTAAAGAATTTTTAGATAAAAATAATATACATAATACTACGTTCACACATTCGAGTTTTATGAAACTCAGTAAGTTTTTTTAAACACTTCAAATTCGACTCGTTTTTCCATACATTTTTCATATTCAAAAACATCTTATTTGACGTGTTTAATTATAAAACACACAATATTTTTCAGAACAGGAATGATTTTTTCCGTATTTATTATTAATTAACACAGCTTAAACAAGGAGTAATGTAAAAACCAAAAAAAATTACAAAAAATATTAATTTTGTTGTTTAAACGATTACAAAATGCTTTAATTTTATAAATAATAGTTTTAAAGTCTTCAATTCAGTGTAATTTAAGTGAATTATTTGTTATTAAAAGTAATATTTTTAATCGGAAAAACATTTCAAAGCGAAAACTCACCTATTATTTTTAACAATGTTGATCTAAGAGTAGTTATCGGGTAATAAGACCCAAATTATTTGATTGCCCATCAAAATCTCCTGACTCAAATACTTTAGAGATGCTCTTCGGCATTTTAAATCGCTGGGTCAGAACTCGCATTTTAAAAAACATAGCAGCGAATGGTTAAAATTCGGTTGGGATTCATTACGAACTACACTAGTAACTAATCTATTCCATAAAGGTGTTTGGAATTTTCATAAAAAGAGCAAAAATTTGCTTAAGTTTCGAACATCTATTTAAGGAGTTAATTCATATTTAATATTAATTAATTATTAATATTTTCTTGTAACTCACATCAAAATGGAATTAAACTTTTGTTGTTGTTATAATGTAGACACATAATATTATACAAAATAATTATATAATTTTGAATAAATCAATTAAAATACAAAATATTGCACTTTGTATAAAATGCCAAAAAAGTTGCTTAGGTTTCGAACAATACTGTTCTTTTATGGTGGCTGTATATTAAAGGCCTGCACAAGAAAACAATACTGCGACAATTTGCACACGAAATTTTTTAGCAAATTGTTACATTATTATTGTTATCTTGTGCAGGCCTTCAGGGTATATGGAGCAAAACAATTATTCAAAATTATTCAAATTATTCAAAATTATTCAAATTTAAATAATTTTTATTAAAAATAAAAAACACTTTAAGACAAATTGCACAAGTTCACACAAGAATGTTCATTCTTCGAATGCAAAATGCATCAATACCACGCCAGCGTAGCGTCCATTACTTGTGGCGTCATTTCCATTTTAAAAATTTTTGCTGAATCCACCGAGCTCAGCAAAATTTGCTAGGATCGACATACAACACGTACATTTCTTACCTGGACGATTTTGCTGAGATACCCCTCCTCTAAGTAGCATGCTCAGTTCCAGTGTCGCCAGATGTGAGGATTTGACCCCAAATAGTTTTCAAGTTTTACTTGGGGACAGATTTCGTGGGGAGCGATTTGGGGATTTTCGTAAAATTTGGAGATTTTTTATAATTTTTGCGCTATTTTTGGGAGTTTTTATATTTTTTATTAATATTAATAATTATTTTCATTCTAGTTTAGTTTTTTTATATAAAGGTCGATTTTAAATATTTCAAACAGGGATCGCACCTTACCCTCTCCGATTTGGATAAATTTGGTACACTCTTTGAATAAATACAAAATTCAAAGTTCTAAAGAATATTCAAAATTGTTAATTTTTATATTATTTCTTAGTTCTTTCTTTTTTCTCAAAGGCATAAAGTTTAATATAGTATAATTTCTAAATAAATTGTTCGATTTTATTAATCTTGGTCTCAAATTAATGGTTATGTGTTTGAGAAAAAAATTGTATTGTTTTTATATAAGTATAATAAATTCAAAAAGTTTGAGTCAAGTACATATCAAAAAAAGATAATTTCGATTTTTCTAATACTAACACTAAAATTAGAATATAGTCTCAGCGATCACATATAAAGTATGGGACCATAATGGTGAGAGACATGTTTCGCAATCAATCATGAGGTTTTTTTGGGAAAATTATGGGTATTTCAATTTAAAAATGGAGATTGTTGGGGACTTCTAACCTATGTTTGGTGGCATGAGTGAAAATTTTCTGACAACACTGCTCAGTTCATATAAAAAACGGCTATTTTTATTCATCCTAAAGCTATGCTGTGTATTGCAAAATTTAACATAATTGGTACGTTTTTATAGGTAATGCAGTTTTTCTATGAAACTGAAAAAAAGATGGCGGTAAATTCATATAATTTGCTACACAAAATATTATAGTTTTTATAGCAGCATTAATTTCATTACAAAGCACCATCTATGTTTCAATAATAACATATGTATAAAATAAAACATATCATTATAATGCATTAAATTTACATATTCTGCTCGTTTATGATAACATTTGTATATGGTAAAACAGTTCATTATAATGCATTAGGTTGCAGTTAAATTTACATATCTGCGCGTTTGTGATGAATATTTAATTTTTCACATTGGTTTGAGAATTTGAAAATGTTCGGAGTATGTGGCAAAAAGTATTAAAGATACACACTAAAATCATGTGCTTGCGTTCTATGTTTTTCGAATCGGCAAAAAATGTAAATTGCTTAACGAATACATACATATGTTACATATGAGTTTCTATAGTGTTTTTTGTTTTTCATTTTATTTATATGTTGATTTATTCCTTTATAATTTTTCAGTTAGCTTTGAAGCCAGTTGTAAATAAGTTAACAAAAAGTTAACTTGATTTTGAGTTAACTTTTAAAATTAATTTGTGTGCAACAAAATGAAATAAAAAAATGTCTTAAACCATATCTTATATCTATCAATGAAACATAGATGGAGCATTAAAATAAAAATAAGGAGTTTTAACAGCTGTAATTTTATGAGGGGCAAATTTTATTCCTAAAATGTATTTATACACACCATCCATGTATATGTATATACGACAGGGTGAATTAAAAATGTCTTCTTCAATTTTTGTCAAAGATTCGAAAAGTTTTACTTATCAGATTCATAAAGCAAAGAAACACAGAATTGTAAGTTATACATATTTTATTATTTTTTATTAATTACATAAAATATTTTTGAATTTTGAGAAAAGCAGTCTCATGCCGCTTTTTTATTAAATTTTGCGCCATCTTATTTTCAGTTTCATATCATGCTTAGTTCACATTATTACTGCATTACCTAAAAATTACAAAAAAACATTAAATTACAATATTATACACTACATACTTTTAGGATGAACAAAATTCTAGTTTTAAAATACAAGAATGAAATTGTATATGACCTTGGAAATTTCGATAACAGAATTGTGGAGAATTTTTTTCACCACAATGTTGTAATTCCTTTCTTCTGCCTATCATTTAATTTCTCTTTCATCGTTTTTTTTTCTTCTCTTCTGGCCGCGATCCTTTTATATCTACACCCAGGGATGGCAAAATTGGTACGATGGTACTTTTTTTGATACTATTTGATGTTCAAAAGTACCGTTGTACTCCCGAGTCTTATTTGATACTCTCAGGGCCACAATCACAATATCCGATTATCGTTTAACAGATAGATAAAGAATTTTTGTATGAAAACCTTTAATATATCGTTTCGATAAAAAAAATAACAGGTTAAAGTATATTTAAAATTTCAAATTTTAAATTCCAAGAGTGTTTTAGCACATTGTTATAATATTTTCAAAAATGCATCAACTAAAAGCCGTTTTTTCTAAAAAAAAAAATAATAAAATTATGAACGGCTAATAAAGTTGTACATATTTTTATATTAATTGACATTATATGAATATTAATCTTATTAAAATTTCATTGTTAATATTTTATGAGAAAATTACCAGAAATTTAAATTTTGAAATAATATTTGACTTTAAAACAAATGATTTTCAAATGACAGGAACTCGAAGGATTCAATCTACTATAAAGCGATATGTTTTGAAACTAAGCTTTTAACCAAGTTTTAGGTAAAAAATATTTGGACTTTTAAGCAAATTATTGTTTCATGTCATATTCAGAATCGGATGTACGAGTAAATATCCTATTTAAGGTCCCACGACGGATTTTAATTCAATAACACATATTTAAGCGATTTATTGACAATAAAGAGTCGATACTAATACTTGTAGCTCAATTATTAGCATTAAGTTGAAATTCTAAATTCGTCCTTTTATGGGGCAAAATGTGGCCTGATTTTAATTAATGCCGGATTTATTAAAATATAATAAATTATATCATGACAGCTTTAAATTTAAGATATTTACATAGTACAATATCTGGCTAATATTTGAGATGTAAATGGTGAACATTGAGGGACGGACAAGGATTCATCATATTAACATATAATGCCTTTCTACTTCTGTTATGGATTGTTTAAAAAAAATTAAATGTAAATGTAGTTAAGAAATTGCCATCATTTAGCAAAAAAAATATTTTAGTACTTTGAGATCCAAAAAAGTACCCTCTGAAATATTTTTTGATACTGACACAAAATCTCATTTTCCATCCCTGTCTACACCACTTTTGTGAGAAGAGAATTAAAGGTCCTATACTCAACTTAAAGTACATACTTACATACATACATATGTATATGTATATTTTCATGTCCATCATAGGCAAATAGGTACGTTTTATATTAGCATAAATGATGCAATATTACGTTATGATAAAATTTTGTTTGGATCGGTTCATATTTGACCCTAGCACCCATATATAGCTTTAAAAAAAATAGTTTTTCATCAAAAATATATCGAAATTAAGGCAAAATTCAATTATTAAAAAAACACATTTTAGTTATACTCATAACTTTTGAAGGGTATCATATGGTCGGCCTTGCCTGATGACAATTTCTTATATGTTTTCTTTTAAATTTTCAATAAGATAAATAAAAAAGTAAAAGCTGTGATACACGCTTGTCAGATCTTGCAACGTTGTCAGTAAAATGTGCAGAAAATATCTAACAATAGTGTGAAAAAGCATTACTGACAATGTTGCAAAACAAAATTTATAAGTTGACGCTGTTGTTAGACATTTTCCGCACATTTTACTGCCAACGTTGTAAGATCTAACAACCGTGTATACATACATAGCTTAAGAGTTCTATATGCGACTGCGCCGCGTTTTTAAACAAAATCGTTTTTACAAATAACAAAACAATAACAGCTTAAGGCCCTCATTTTATAAAACGAAACGACAAACGTTCAAAAAAATTTGTATTTTTTTCCATACAAATTTTTTTTGAACGTTTGTCGTTTCGTTTTATAAAATGAGACCCTTAAATTACTTACACCTTCGTGAGAAGGGTATATATAAGTTTGTCATTCCGTTTGTAATTTCTATAAAGTATATATATTCTGGATCCTTATAGGTAGCGGAGTTGATTAAGCTATGTCCGTCTGTCTGTTTGTCCGTCTGTGTGTTTGTTGAAATCAGTTTTTAGAGAACCCCAGATATCGGCGAGATGCGAATCTTCAATAATTCTGTTAGACATGCTTTCGAGAAGATCGCTCAGCAAAATCGGTCCATAAATACCGGAGATATGAGCAAAAATCCGAAACAACCTCTATTTCATAAAAAAGACAATTTTTTCATGCTTTGATAAAAGCAACAACAACAACACTGCGTATTTGAGTATATCATTGAGTATTTCGTTTTATATGTTTGGATGGCTGTGTGTTTTATTGCCTTGTGTATATTGTTTTTGTTTCTTGGTGCATTCAGTTTCGTATGTTTGGATGTCTGTTGGTTTCATGTATTTTGTTTTTTTTTGAGTATTTCGTTTGGTATGTTTGGATGTCTGTTGGTTTAATTGCGTTGTGTGTTTTGTTTTGTTTTTTGTGTATTTCGTTTCTTATGTTTGGATGTCTGTTGGTTTTACTGCCTTGTGTATTTTCTTTTTATACCCTACACCACTTTAGTGGGGAGGGTATATTGGATTTGTGCTGATGTTTGTAACATATAAAAATATTCGTTCACCTTAAAGTATACCAATCGGCTTAGAATCGTTTTCTGAGTCGATTAAGCTATGTCCGTCCGTCCGTCCGTCTGGCTGGCTGGCTGTCCATGTAAACCTTGTGCGCAAGCTACAGGTCGCAATTTTCAAGATAATTGGATGAAATTTGGCACGCACGTTTTATTTGACCCAAGGACGAAGCCTATTGAAAATGGTTAAAATCGGTCCATTATTTCACCTAGCCCCAATAGAACAGAACCCCCCGAAAAGGGCTTCTGAGCTCATAATTATGTTAAATATACAGATATATCGATAAAATACGGCATAACTAAGTTTTATAGAAGTCTTGATAACCCTGCCAAATTTCATAAAGATCGGGCCCCATTTGACCCTAGCTCCCATACAAAGTCCCCTTCAGAAAATTACTTGAATGTCCCAAATTAACTTATAAACACAAATATCGCGATGAAATTCAGCACAATAAAATATTATGTAAATATAAATATATTCACAAAATTTTATCGGGCTTGGTCCATATTTGCCCCTAGCCCCCATATAAAGCCTCTTTCAGAAAATTAGTTTTTCATCCATAAATTGCTTAAATGTATCGGAACAAGGGAATATTGAAGATAAATGCGATATTATGAAAAATAAATCAAATTTAATATTCATAACTGGTGTAGGGTATCATATGGTCGGCCACGCCCGACTATACTTTCTTACTTGTTTTTTTTTTTGGGTGTTTATTTCGTTTGTTGTTGTTCGTTTTGCTATTGCTGTAATAATGATATAAACGGGAAAATTAAAATAATTAAAATTTTATAGAATTGATATTTTTTAAATACACTGTGGTGAAGTGTATTATAAGATTCGGCACAGCCGAATATAGCACTTTTACTTGTTCTATTCAAAAATATTCTACTATTTTTTACAAAATTTTCAGAGGTAGTCTCGGATTTTTGCTCATATCGTCGCTATCTATGAACCGATTTTGCTGATTTTAAATAGGAAAGTTCTCGAAAGCATGTCTGACAGAATTATTGAAGAACTTTTAATTTTTCAAAAACATCATTTTCAACCACCCTCTATCTTTCCTTTCCCTTTTTCTTATATTTGGTTTCCCCTCATTTCTCTATTTCTTATTAAAAACTTACATATATGATGGCTAGAATCATATATGACCCCTTTCTTATAGCGTTTGATATACAGAGTTTTGTTGTTATAGAGCTTATTTTTGTAGAATTTCATTGCTATATAGCTACATATTTTTATGTCAGTTATGAGAGTTAAAGTAATTTTCTGAAGAAGACTTTATATATGGCCCGATTCTCATGACATTTTGTAAAGATATTTTGGATTTTATAGAACTAAATTTTGTCGATTTTTTCCTATATTGAAATTTTTAAACATATTATGTAAGTTAGTAATTTTTTGAAGGGGACCCTAAATTGGGGCTAGGATTAAATATGGCCCTCCATACTTTGCAATATAATAATTAACTAGAGTACATAAAGGAGCTTCGCTTCCCTAAATTAAAAATTCAGATTATAAAAGAAACGAAAACTATAACTGTAAAATGCAGAAACAAAGCACCATCAGATATGTAATGCACTCCCCTCTAAGGTTGGCATCTCACCAATGTGTTAGCACCCTAAAGAACTTGGTGGAAAGTATCCCTCCTCCCTTGGGATGGCGCTAAGCTGGGACTGGCAAAGAAGAGCGAGCTTCCGGTGCTCTTAAAGTCCACTGTGTACATAAAAGGATGGGGCAGTAAACTGTTTAATGAACGTATACTGGAAATTCTTAGTGGTCAAAATGCAGAGCTGGCCGTGGAAAAATGGACTGTTACAACAAGCCTCGGAAAGGACACTAAAATACCTAAGATCACAGCATCAGTAGCAACTACTGATAACGTTAAGGAGTCAAATCCTAAAAGCGAGGAAGGTACCACTAACTCGCCAAAAGAAGGTGCAGCTGCCCTTTCCAAAATTGGAGAGGAGCCGATTTGAAGGGATGTCAAAACCGGCCCGATAAGGAGACTAAAACACCTAAGACGGTACCCAAAGCATCATTAGCAAGTACTGGTAATTTTGAGGAGTAAAATTCTAAAAGCAATGAGGAAATCATGAACGTATACTGGAAATTCTTGGTGGTCAAAATGCTGAGCTGGCAGTGGAAAAATGGACTGTTACAACAAGCCTCGGAAAGGACACTAAAATACCTAAGATCACAGCATCAGTAGCAACTGCTGATAACGTTAAGGAGTCAAATCCTAAAAGCGAGGAAGGTACCACTAACTCGCCAAAAGAAGGTGCAGCTGCCCTTTCCAAAATTGGAGAGGAGCCGATTGAAAGGGATGTCAAAACCGGCCCCGATAACTACACTAAAACACCTAAGACGGTACCCAAAGCATCATTAGCAAGTACTGGTAATTTTGAGGAGTCAAATTCTAAAAGCGAGGAGGAAATCACTCACTCGCCAGGTTATCCAAATAAACCTCCATCGGAGCGAGACGGTTACCAACGCCCTGATGGCTAAAATTAACACAGGTAAGCTGCATAAAGCTTTAATCCAGGAACCTTGGATGATTCGCAACAAGGTTTCTGGATTAAATCATGTAAATTTCAAACTTTTCTACGCTGATACAGGGTCTCGACCGAGAACATGTTTCTTATGTCACAAGAACTTATGTTTTCTCCTCTCAACAGGATTATCCACATCGGTTGCAACGGTGCTGAAGCAAGGTCGTGGAAACATATACCTTGCATCTGTTTACCTGCCTTTCGATTCTCCGACACTACCACCAACGTCGGAGCTGATGAAACTGGTCGAAGAGGCACAAAGGAGATCTGCCCCGGACCCTTTGTAACCGGGGAGATCCGGAACCTTGGTAAGACTCTTCGAAAACTATTTAGCCGGGCACGGCGTAAAAAGACCGCAGTATACTGGGATGTGTATCGTAGTAAACTTGGTGAATACAAGAAAATTGTTCGTAAAGTCAAACGAGACTCCTGGAAACTTTTCTGTGAACAGGTAGACACGGTAAACGGCGTATCAAATATAAAAAAAATTCCTATCCAAACTCATGTCCAACCGGAATCTATCGTCGATGACACCGGCAGGAGGCTGGAAGATATGGAGGAGACAATGCAACACCTAATGGACTCTCATTTCCCACCCGGTATATCGAATAACATAGATGAACCGATATTGGAGGAAGGGGAGGCTAACACGGAAATTGTAATTACATCTGATATGGTTAAAGGGGCAATCAAGAGCTTCGCTCCCTATAAAGCTGCAGGGCCGGATGGCAGTTTCCCGGCACTCTTACAGATGGAGGCGGGACTGGTTTCCGTACATCTGTCTCAGATATTCACTGCATGCTTGAAATTCACATATACCCACATTAAATGGCAGGATGCAAGGGTAATATATATACCTAAACCATGGAAACCTAGCTATGCAACACCTAAGTCTTATTGACCGATAAGTCTTACTTCCTTCCTACTTAAAACCTATGAACGGGTCTTAGTCCTACTATGACAAATTGGCTTTATAAAAGTGTAATTAGACCAATTCTAGCTTATGCTTTAATAATCTGGTGGACTCCTTTAGACAAAAAGTGCAATATCAAACTACTACAGGGAGTTCAGCGTACATGCTGCTTGGGTATAAGTGATGCCATGTGTACTACTTCAACCAAGGCTCTGGAAATGTTGCAAGATATTTCACCCATTTAAGATGTGAGGCGGCGCTTACAGCCGAATGACTCTTTACATTAGGCGAACTGGCCAAAAGCGGTTATAGGACACGTCATAAATGTATACCGGACGTGCCTGATCGTATACCAGACACAGAATATGTCGGAAACTTTGAAACGCTGATCCCAGATAGAATGTCTTGGTCAAGCGGAACATTAGAGCAAATACCAGTAGGAATTCGTTGTTACACGGATGGCTCTAAATTGGAGGACAAAGTGGGGCTGGAGTTCTATATTTAAGACCCAGAATAAAAATATACCACCGTTTACCAAATCATAACACAAGCTTCCAGGCAGAAGTACGAGCAATAACGGAATGCGTAAATTGGATTAGAATAAATATGGCGCCCACAGCGCTTAATATATTTACCGATTGCCAGAATGCAATTAGGGCGATATCGGGCTATAGAACTAAATCTAAGACCGTATTGGATTGAATACTGAATACTCTCCAAGAGGTAAGGTTCATATCATATGGGTACCAGCATACTCGGGAGTAGTCGGTAACGAAAGGGCGAATGTAATAGCTTTAAAGGGAAGGGAGCTCGAGGCAGCTAATCTGACAAACGCAAAACCATTCGACGCAACAAAAGCTGAACTAAAAATATGGGTGAGAGAATCCCATAAGGCCTCTTGGAATAATGAAACACTGGGTAGAACCATGAAGATCCTATGGGGTGACCCTGATGAGAGTAAGACGAAAAATCTCCTCAAAATGAGCAAGTCTGAAGTTAATATGATGGTATGTATACTGAGTGGGCACACATCTATGCAAAATTGGACGTGCGGGTTCAGATGATGAGCAGATGAGCACTTTCTTTGCCACTGCCAGGCATTCGTCGAAGTTAGATCCAAGTATCTTGGAAGTCATGATATTCCGGAAATAACATTCCTGACTAACACTGATTGGAAGATTCTTAGGAATTACGTTCAGGTAATTGAGTTTCTGAACACTGAAAAATAATTCATTCAGTTCCTTTTTTTCATGATAAGCAGCGCACAACAGGCCCGATAGTGGCCTAGGTGTATTTCTTCGGATTTGATGTAGCATACATCCTCCTATCAACCTACCTACCTTTACATTTTTGAAAATATTATATTTTGAAATATGATTCATAAGAAATCGTTTTTCTATTTCAATGTAATAATATCTGTCCACGGATGCATCCTGTGGACTTGTAGCTTCAAATGCTCTTGTAAATGTTAAAAGAATTGGCCTCTGGATATTCTGGTGAATGTTTTATCACTGATCTAGCATTATATAATAGCGATCACCTAATCATCAGAAAATATTATTAGGGCATAAGGCAAATTTATCGTATGGGTGCAGTTTTTCGTTGATCTCAACTACTGTGTTCCCCGCAACATAAATATTTATCTGATAATTTCTTCTAAATCTAATAATTTTTAACTTTTGAACATCAGTTGATGTGGAAAACCCTCCCCTGTACTCCTACTCAGCAGTAGAGGTCTGATATAAATACAAACTAAAAAGTTTAAATCATAAAATATAAATAATGTTGTTATATCATCCTGGAAGCGTTTATATTATAATGAATAATACTAAAGAATGCGAAATTATCCGTGTTGTAGTAAAGTTTCAAACCCTGTAGTAATGTTCGAAATTTTTGATCAGTACACCAACACAGATGGTATAAGTACCTATGCATGACTGGAATTGCAGTATGGAAAATTGTATTGGAAAAATCCGAATATGAATTTTTATGTTTCTGAAAACAATATAGTTCAAATCATCGGAAAACTGCATCCATATGGTAAATTGATTCCTATGCAGAACAATGACCTTTAACATATTTTTATGATGATAAGGTAATAGTATATGCAAAAACTTTCTCCTGGATATCCGGAGGTCAATACTTTTAACATTTACAAGGGCATTTAATGCTAGAAGTCCACAGGATGCATCCGTTGTTACTTATCCCCTGCAGAAGATAGAAATAGTTATCTAATAAAGTTCATATTTAATATCAAATAGACTAACTAAGAATATAGTACATATAACCAAAAAGAGACCCATTCGGAAAGTAATTAACATTTGTATTAAACATTTAATTCCATCGTTTGTAGACTTTTGTGAAATTCATTGTATGTAACTAAAAAATTACTTATGGTTCACCACAAATGAGTCAGAGGTGACTCAAAAACTAACCATTTTGCTTATAAAATGCTATTCAGTTTTCCAATGTAATGTCATAGGAACGAGTCAGCACTCACTCAGTTTCAGCTAACCAGAAGTTACCTCACTTCTAGTGCATAAATAAAAGATCAGCTGTGAGTTACCTGTGAAATTTTCTTATATTTTTATACTATATTTTTAAATTATATACCCTTGGTTTGTGCTGATGTTGTAACGCACAATAATATTGGTCCTATACCCACCTTAAAGTATACCAATCGGCTTAGAATCATTTTCTGAGTCGATTTAGCTATGTCCGTCCGTCTGTCCGGCCGTCCATGTAAACCTTGTAATCAAACTATTGTCCCAGGAACGAAGCTTATTAAAAATGGTTAAGATCGGTCCATTATTTTACGTAGTCCATATACAACTGAACCCCTGAATAGAGCTTGTAAATTCAACTTAAATGCTTTATTATGAAAACTAAATCACATTTTATTTTTGTAACAGGTGTAGGGTATTATATGGTCGGCTTCGCCCGACTATAATTTCTTACTTGGTTTTAAGTTACATTGAACTTTTTAGTTAAATCACAAAATCCTACAGGAAAAATTTTCTTCTAAAAATATTTTATTCGTTAGAATAGAAAAACGATTTCTTATAAATTACATTTCTTAAAATAAAACATTTACAATAATGTAAAAGATTTTTTTATTTTCCTTTAATACACAATTTTTGAAGACGTTTCTTTTGTTAAAAGGATTAATACGATATGATTATGGTTCAAAATAAATTAGCAATATTTAACATTTTACTAGAAATAGATGCTACTATTTACCCATTTGCGAAGCATTCATATTCATCCTGTAGAGCCCTGTGTTGATTTTTTTTGCTCACACTGTATACATAGTATATAAAAAAGTACGTTTATATTTTTGCTTATTTAATAAAATAATCAAATATGCATGTATGTATATAAAAATAAACAAAATAATTAATATTTTATTTATCAACTCTAAGAAGTAAAAAACACAAACAAAAAGTACGAAACGAAAGAATTAAAAACAAAAATAAAAATAATTTTAGATTATCTGACGTCATTTGTCCCTGAAACTTTACGAAACGTTAACTGAATCATAAATAAAAAAATTCATTATTTTCAATGCACTCACAGAACAGTTCAGCAAACCCATCATAAAATAACTTTTCGAACAAATGAATAATAATAAACAAATAAGATTATTTCTACTTTCAGCTAAGCCGAATCTTATATAGCCTTTATTTTGGAACACTTTTAATAATTATGTATGTATTTTATGTTTACCTTTCCTAGAAGTTTTTAATATCCAATAGTGGTGATTTTGAACTAATCTTATTCATTAATTGATCAATATTGCCGATGCATTCCAAACCCTGTATATCTGTATATGTATATCTGACGAGAGTCTTTGTTCAGTAGTTTAATCGAAAATAGCTACAAACGATAAAAAATTCCAGGGATACTAAAATAACAATTTTAAGATATATTATATATTATTATTCATATTAAATCCTTAATATGATTTGAAATAATTAGATGTAAATTTACAACAACAATTATTGTGAAAAAATAATTTTAAAATAAATGTGCAAAAAATGTACAGTGATTTCATAACACCCAACGTCAGTAATTATTGGACTTGAACGCGACCATATACATACATACACATGATACTAGAGGACTTATGTATATAGTAAAAAAGCTTTTATTTTCTGATCTTTTCTCTTTCTTTAAAGCACTTTTATCAATATGGGAGTCAATTGAAAGAGGGAAATCCGAGAAATTAAAAAAAATAAAAAATGTCCTTGAAAATGTCCAATGTATTTTTTGCCAAAAAATTTAGTTGTTAGGTTGTATGTGGGCTATATTTTTGCATATTTAGCTTTTAATGGCATATTTAAAATTTTTAAAGAATATTTTAATGTCTTTCATCATATTATTAGATGTTATTACTTAATTTTCCACTTCCATATATAGTCATAATCATATTCCAGCAGTAAGGGGTGGAAGTCATTTCACTAGACCAGTTGTTTTAACATGGGCTTGTCCTGGAAGGAAGTCATTTGACTGTTTGGAGGCAATAAGGAACATCAGTTCGATTACAAATAGTCAATTGATACTGAATTGGATTTATTAAGGTAGGTTAAATAAATATTTCCATTACAATAGTACAAAAAAATCTCATTTACTTGGAACAGTAATGTGACGACTATCTTCTCTCTTGTCTACTTAGGGTGTAGTGAAGTATCGAATGTATTGTTTCGGCATTACGTGTTCATTTGGGATGGATAGCTCAATACTTAAAAGTTAGAGTCAACCAAGTGGTTAGACATTAGCTGAAAGCACAATAAGGCTCAGACAATCGCTAAAATTTTCCATAAATATTTCGCATTGTTTGGTATTGAAAAAATGTAGATGAATTTTAGGTCACGATTTCAGTCTTAAAGTTTAAACTGTCATAAATATGTTAATTATGTAGCTATAGTTTGTCATTAAATTAAATTAAAAAATTGTTCTTTAATGTATACTAATATCTTTAAAACCAAAGAAAAAGTCGTGTTAAATCTATAACTATGGGAAATTGAAATTTTTTTATTTTCCTCCTTTTCTGTACATTAATACACATCGTTTGATAGATATTCCTAAAAAGAAATGGTTTCTGGGACACCCTATTTCTTTTCATATATTAAATATTTTTAATATACAACATGATGTTTGGGTTAAAGGTAATACTTCAATAAAAATAGAAAAAATGCACCCTTTCCCCACTAAACTGAAGGCTGTTCGGCCATAATTACCTTATAGTTAAAAATCTAAAAGAACAAAAAGACAAATTGAAGTGGAAATCTTTTAAGATCAAAAAAATGGCCTTAAATAGTGATTTTAAAAGAAACTGTCAGTAGTCCGACTAGAGTTTCCAAAGTACAAAAACTAATTTCAAGAGTAACAATTTCACCTGCTGATGAAGCATTAGCCTTACTTTTAGAAAACAACTTTTCTAAATACCAATATTGTAATAAGATATTGCGACGGTGTAATAGTTACAGAAATATTAGAGAAAGTTCGGTTGGAAATGTTACTGAAGCATAAATGTGAAAAAATAATAAATGTACAAAAGGAAGTTATTTACCCTAATGGAAGCGCAAAAAAACAAAAACTTTAGATGTCGAACTCATAACTACGGGTTTGACAGCATTACTGCCCAGCGGTAAATGAAACAAAGTACTTAGATAATATTCGATGACATCAGTATGACGTTCTAAGCGAGCAATCTAAGTACTTAGAGTGCAATATATGCGTAATCCAACATATCATGCACTTGCCTTTTTGCCTTTTTCAAGTTGTTTTTTGTTTTTATTTCTTTTAAAAAAAAAAACTTAACTAAAGTACCGTTTTATTTTTCTTTTGTATACTACATACATACATGAAAAGAAGAATATTTTTGTTTCAGTTTAAAGTTGATCTTTTGTAAGTGACGTTGTGTTTTGTTAAAAAAGTTATTTTATTGTAAAAATTTAAAATAATTGTGGTGATCTAAATGGCAGAAACGGACTTAAAAATTGGGGTAAATGTACTTCATATATTCTAGTTTTAATACTGACAATTTCCTCTTGATTATTTACAGGATCTCTAAAGGAAGATTACCGAAAGTTTCAAAAGAAAATTAAGATTCATTTCATTTATCTTATCTTTTATTGTTTAATTATATTTTTATTGAATTAACTATAATACATGTTTATTATTTGATGATCATTTTTAAATAAAATTGCATAATTTTAAAATAAATATAAAAAATATATATTTTTTCTATAACATAATCGGAAGACATGGTACTTTAACTTACAAATGCAAATAGGATTGTAATCTACATACATTACATTCTTATTTGCAAGCGTTTATAGGCGTCTCATTAACTTCGCTTAGAACTCCACACATAATGTAAGTGAAATATTAATTTGTCTTAATGATATTGTGGCTTACATTATAAGCGAGAGCACATCGATGAGGCAGCCTAGGACACTTTTATGTTAAATCTAAGTGGAAGAATAAGTTAAAGCATCACCACTGACTGCCACGAAATATCACTTAGATAAGCGAGTACATAATGTGTATTTTTACCGCTGGGTGGTTATGGAAACTATAAACAACAGTTTGAAAAATCGGTTTCGTCTCAAAATTGTGACGCATCTCTTTTAGCTACAACACTTGTAACTTTGCTTTTAATAGAACATTCCGGAAATATTGCATAATTGGTTAATTAAATTATATTTAACATTAATTGATGGCAAAGTATTAAATATTTTGACTGATGCCGAATCAAGTCAAACGTTATTATTATGTGGTGCTACATCAAGGGATTTTTTTTAAACCCAAAACGAAATATTTGACCTGGATATTTTTTTTAAATTTATTCTGCATGCATTTGAAGTTTTGAGAAATTACAGACAGGCATTGATAAGTACTCCAGGAAAATTAGTCAAAAAATGAGCAATCTGGGGAATTTCTGATAGCTAAATGAAAATTGGCACATAGCTTACCCTTAGCACAATTAGTAAGGAATTAAAAGTCACCGAAAATATCTTGTGAGCTAAGCGAGATATTGAAGGTCAAAGGTTACAAAAATTATTTTTTGCCGAATATCTTGCTAAATATGCGTCGTACGCATTTTAATGTTATTATAATTTCTATTGAGAATTGAATTTCCCATATTTTGGTTGAAGAATATTTTTTCGTATCATTAGTTGTTTTCGAGCTATTATAGTGCATTATTTTTCCATTGCACTAATATTTTCAAATCTTAATATGGATTGTACTAATAACAAATTCGGCATAATTTTTACGTTATTTAGTTAATATATGCTTAAACATTATTACACGTTTTATCTCAAACACGCTCTATGGCCCATAGTGTAATTTCTGTCTATCCATAATTTCAGATAGTATCACAGGTCATATTTATAATCAGAATTACAAAAAAAATTATGGTCACAATCCACGTATTTAGAGGAATATTTCCACCAAATTTTCAGAAGGAGTAAAAACACTGTGGTTTACATTAATATTGGAATCAAATTAAAATCGGTTGTCTATATTAGAGCTAGTTGAAGTCGTAGTCTGATTTCAATAAAATTTGGGGGAAATATATTCCAGACTTTGTAGATTATGTCGACTAATTTTTTTTGCATTCAAATTGCAATTTAATAATATATATACATATTTATTTTGTATATGACAACTTCAAATTACTCGTTCTTATGTTAAAAATCTTCATGTTTGTAAAAAAAGTTGAAAATACAGCAGATATTATATATAAATTAGATCAAGCCAATTAATTTCTGTTTTAAATAATAATTTCCTAATCCCGAAAAGTACGTTAATTACTTGATTGTTATATTAAAAAAAATCTTTAAACTATGGAGTGATGTTTACTTAGGACAAATCTAGGTGAACGATTAATGATTAAATTAAAATTTATAATCAAAAACTGTTTTTGAGTACTCAGTTAGTTACTTTTGTTTGCTAGTTTATGCGCCCAATGGAGATGGTTTAACTTGAACTCTTTCGTATGATTTACATATATATTTTGTGTTCACACGATTGTTATAAAACAATAACAAACTAAAATGGAAAAAGTTATTTCACTTTTTTGTATGTCTTTACATAAAAATACATCCCTGATCTAAGGCTTTACAAATGTCAGTGTGTAACCTGTTAGATGAAAATAACTTTTTTGGCAGGAGTCTATAAAATGTTGACGCGTACAACGCGTGTTGTGTACTTTCTCCTTTAAGGATACTTCAGAATAAATTTTTTTGTTTTTAATTTAAGTTTTTGTTAATTTTCATATTACACTTACAATTGTCTTCATCTTTCTTATAAAACTTGCATTGTTTTGATAGCAAACAGTGAAGTTTTCTGTTGTTTAAATTTCTTCTCAAAAACATCAAAATTTTTAATGTTAAATTGAATGTATTTTTAAATAACTAATCTGATTAAGTATTAATTGGCATTTAATTGCCAACTCTAAAACCCGCTGTTAGTCTCTAACTTTCGGTATTTTTAGTATACATAATTTTTGCATTCACTGTATTTATTTATCTCTTTTACTTTATTTCGTATTTCATTTTTTATTTTTGGCAAATCGAGTTAAATACATTTCACAACAACAATAACATGCATCATTGTTGTTTTCATTTTTGTTGTTAATGTGTACATAGTTCATTACCATACCGGACTGGACCGGGTCCAGTGGTCTTTGCATTAAGTACGAGTATGTAAGTAGAAAGTGATAAGAACAAGTTGCTCAATTTCTATAGAACGATTTAAATTTTATTTAATGTATTTATCTGAGTACTTACGTATGTATATGTCCTTATGTATGTGAGTGTGTATATGCGAGAGTAAGTGTGTATTTTATTTGTTTTTATTTTTTAGCAAATACAGTTTTTGCATTTTTTTGTTAATTTAATTATTATTTTTTTATTTTGTATACGAGAGCATAGAATGTGTTATTTTTAAATATACATTATTTTGTTGTTGTTTATGTGTGTGTGTCGTTATTGTTGTTGTTGTTTATGTGTTTGTTGCTACACATCGAATGAATGACCTTGATCTTAAGAAATGAAAACAAACCATTTTTTTTAAATAAACATTTTTTCTATTTGTTTTGTTTTTTATCAACAAAAATTTTATTTATCTAATCGAATGTGAATGTAGAATAATATAATAATACAATAACACAATTATAATTCAAAACAGAACTTTATAAAAAGTTAAAAAGAAAATAAAACAAGTAAGAAAGTATAGTCGGGCGTGGCCGACCATATGATACCCTCCACCAGTTATGAATATTAAATGTGATCTATTTTTCATAACAAAGCATTTATCTGGAATATTACCTTGATTCCGATTTATTTAAGCAATTTATTGTCGAAAAATTAATTTTCTGAATGAGGCTTTATATGGGGAATAGGAGCAAATGTGAACCGATCCCGATAAAATGGGCTAGATAGATATATATTTATATAATATTTGTCTGTGATAAATTTCATTACAATAACAGTATTAATAAGTGAATTGCGGATATTCAAGTCATTTTCCGAAGGAGGCTTTGTATGGGGGCTAGGGTCAAATGAAGTCCCATCATTTCGAAATTCGGCAAGGTCATCAAGGCATGTATAAAACTTAGTTGTGCCAACTTTTACCGAGATACATTTATAATATACAGAATTATGTGCTCAAAAGCCCTTTTCGGGGGTTCAGTTGTATGGGGGCAAGGTGAAATAATGGACCGATTTTAACCATTTTCAATAGGCTTTGTCCTTGGGTAAAAAGAAACGTGTATGCCAAATTTCATCAAATTATCTTGAAAATTGCGACCTGTACTTTTATAACAACGTTTACATGGACACACGGACGGTCGGACGGACATCGTTAAATCGACCCAGAAAGTGATTCTGAGTCGATCGGTATACTTAAAGTACTAATATTTTAGTGCGTTACAATTTACATATACTATATGTACATTAGGGCGGCCCCGTTTGTATGGAGAAATAATAAGGTAAGGAAATAATAAGGTACACCGAAAGTGAAAGCTTGGTTCATTCTAATATACTATTTATCAAAAAATTTGTCCTGGGGTCAATATTTGGTGGGCTATGTCAAAGGATAAAAAGGTCCTTTCTTATGTTTTTTCCTATTTTTTATACCTATTTCACGCAAAGGAATGATAAAAAATATTGATCTCATATAAAAGGTCTTTGAGAGGCGATTTTAATAGAGTATCATTAATTTTTTCGCTAGTTCAAAAATATTGAAAATTTTATAATTTTTGGGAAAAATATTACATTTTTTAATTTTTTACATACATTTTTTAAATGTAATGAACGTTCCTTCCAAATCATGGCTCAATAATGTAAACAATAACACTAAAAACGTTATTTACGAAGAAAGCATGACAGCAAGTGCATTTCTTAGGTGAAATTGTGCAAGTATTTCAGTTAAGCTGAATTATTTCTTTAATAATACTATGAAATTATAAAGTATTATATGTATATCAATGAAAATCTTATGAAATTACGCGTATGATTATATACATTTTAAGTTAGTACTGAATAAATGTTAATAAAATATTAACTGGATGAAATTTGAGATCATATTATTTGTAGTATAATGTAAACGATTAAAAACACCTATCAAATATTTGACGAAAAAGATATATCCACTATTTTCTGTAAATTATATATATTTAAAGGAAAACGAAATGTCGATTTTTTTAGGGGTCACATAATTTTCGTCAAATATTTGATATGTATTCGGCAGACTGAGTTGAGAAAAGAAACTTGGACTGAAAGTTCATTTAGTCTTCTGCTGAAAAAATACTTTACTTTTGCATTCTGAAATATTAATATAATTTTTGGTTTTTTTCATTTCGGCATCAATGAAAAGTGAAATATATCTCGTCATCTGCTTTAAATTATCCCAGTCTAATTTTGGGTATCCCGTGGACCACATTTTAGGAGGAATACCTCTAAAACGATCCGTTTCAATGTAATAAATATAAGAAAAATAAAAGACAATTTTTTTTAAAAAGGTCCTCAGTTTCCTACCTGCGATTGAAAATCTCGATCTCAGTACAATATGGTCATTAAAATTTTTTTGCAATCTTTTCGAATTGGGTGTCAAAAATTCCGTAATTTTGAGCTTAACGCGGGAAAAATAATTAAAATTTTAGTTGGAGTATTTATGGTCCGTAAAACGACTTTTATTATATAATCTTAAAAAATTCTGAAACGGACTAAATCAAATTTTGAAAATGATTTTTCCCGAAATCAGCTCAAAATTATGGAATTTTTGAGACCCATTTCGAAAAAATCGAAAATATTTTATTCTTCAAAAATGGAACTGAGGACCATTCCAAAAAATTATTTTTTATTTTTCAAAAATTATACTAAGCTAAAGATTTTCAATCGCTGATAGGGAACTGAGGACCATTCCAAAAAAAATTATTTTTTATTTTTTTCGTGTTTAGTACATTAATACGCATCGATTGAGTCGTTCCTGCATGAAATTCTTAAAAAGGCTGTTCCTCGGGACGCTCTAATGTACATAAAATTATGGAAAATTAATTATTGTATAGCCAGAAATAAATTTGAATTTGTTCTCGAATCGGTCCATATTTGGACATAGTCCTACCTAATCAAATTCAACACAAATAACTTTTATATCTACAGCATTCCTATTATATAAGGTTTTGTAATGATTGTACTAAAACTGTTCATAGCTCACATATGAAGACAACTTCTGATAACTAAATGTACAGTGAATCAATTAAGTAATTTGCCTATGTAAAATTTTATAAATTTTAAGAAAAAACTTTATCTGAACAATTATTTTTAGCAAAATAAAGCAATTTGTTTGTTGTATTTTTTAAAGAATATCTTATATTTTAATTTTCTACCATAAAAAGTAAAATCGTGATATTAATTAACGAGATTTTTGATAAAATCTGAACGTATTGTTAATTTTTAAGGTCAATAAAGTATTTTGCTTTTTTAGGTTTTTTGTTAATTTTTTTAATATTGCTGCATTATTTTATAAAATTTCATATTTTTATTACTCCTATATATTAGAATAACATTTTTTAGATATTTTAGTAGTGGAACGACTAAGTTTGGATATTTCTTAGCCGATTTATTATCCTATAAACCTATAAGAATTTTTCAATATCTGACTTAACATGAAATCTATCGTTTCATTGATTAAATTTCGAAAATAATAAGTAATTTTGAATTGGATACATGATATATTAGGAAATCAATGGATTTGGACCTAGAAAAAAATATTAGTGGGGTATAAATCTATAGATTATAACAAAAATAATCTGGGTTTTTGATCATTTTGTATTGATAAACAAAAACTACATTACGGAAACCCCATCTATTTGGGGAGTACTGTGTGAATTTTATTTAGAATTGTATAATATTGATTCTTATTCAATAAAGCTAACACTAAGTACTATCCTAGCCACTCTAAGTATGGGGATATCACCGTATACCACTATAGAACTATTACATGCTAGAATTTTGATATTCTACCTCATATTTTGAATGCATTATTTTATGAATAAAATACAGTAGGCGTAGCTGGATTTGGATAGTTATTCTTGATTTGGGTTCTAACTATATATAAGTGTATGTATTAGCTGAAAAATATTGCTTTTGTGGATCTTAGGTGATGAGAACCGCCTCTATTTGTAAATACCTAAATTATGTATTTTTCCCGTACCACACGATAGTTCACTTTATATTGTTTCCAAGCAACCTAAGGTCTGTTTAGAGGTCTAAAATTAAACATAGTGTTCTTTTAAGTTCGTATACGGACTTTGGAGAAGATAAATGAGGACTTCAATGGTTTTTGCTTGGATACAAGTCGCTCTCCTTTGGCAGTTAAAGATTTTGAAAGACAACTCAGTGCGTTTTTTAATAATTCTTTGTGTTAATTCATCAATTTCTATATTTTATATTTTTTAATGATTGATTAAACATCTCATAATTGAATTCCATTGATTTATACTTGTTCTAAAAATCTAAACAAATTTTTTATATTGGAATTGCCTCATTATTTCCCTTTAAACATTTTTAACGCGAATAACTACACAGTTTCACACAATAAGGATATGATTTTTGAAAATTACGATTGAAAAATACTTAACACGTGTCCTTCTAACAATAAAACAATAAATTCCAAAAAGCAATTAAAAAATAATTTGAAAAACCCAACAAAATTAACTGGAAATTTCAATATGCAAAATACTTTATAGACGTGCAAATTCTGATGAAAAATAATAAAATGCAACAACAAATGCACCAACATTTTTATTTTAATATTTTTTTCTTGGTTTTCCCATTCTACACAATCTCTATTTTCAATTGGAAAACATAAATTTACTTTTTACCTGTTTTTTGAATTTTATTTATGAACAAAAAACAAAATTCTCTTAAAAAAAGGTAGGCAAAAAACTTAGTTGATTCACTGTATATGTATATACATATGTATATACATATATAAAAGTCTACTTTCGAAAAACATTTATTAATATTAAATATGTTAAACCCGATTGCTTATATGTTGTTAACTTTAATATCAATTCAACACAAATAACTTTATTGTTCACATCATATTTGTTGATTTTTTTATTATCATTGTCGGGTATCATATAGCCGTAGTAGATCGGTAGTAATTTAAGATATTTGTGTTTTATATATTGTTTAAGTTGCAATTAGAAATATGTAATCACTTGTCATTTGCAGTGAAGAGGACATATTGTCGCAAAACGAAACATCGGATAAATGCAGAATGAAACATTTCCGTTGTACATTCGGATGCATTGCTCACACAATTTGTTAGTACATATTGTATGTATTCGTGTTTCTTTATGTATTTCTTTAATATTGGGTGTGTTCATTTTTATCGTTAAATAGTATTTGTGAAAATAAAGCGAAAAGTTTGGAATGTCGTCTAACCAGACAAAAATAAAAACAAAAGCAATCGTCTGTAACTTTTGTTTAAAACTAAAAAGAAACACTATATATTTCTAAATACACACATACATACATACTTTCAATAATTTCTTTAGAAACGTAGCTTTTAAATTCTTTTGAAAACATCCATAATCGTATTTTGTGTACAGATTCCAGAATCATTGGCATTTATTCACATTTAAACAAGTAAGAAAGTACATACGGTCGGTCAAGACCGACTGTATGATATCCGACTTTAATTCTAAAAAATCAAAAAATATTTGGAACAATTGCTATCGTCATTACTTTTCTACACTGTTGTGATTTCAAAGTGCTTCTAAAGCGAGTTTACTTATGGAAAACAAAGTGAAATTCCATTCGTATTTTAATAAAGTGAATGATTTATACTTATATTTTGCATTTACATTATTGGTGTAAGACAATAATGAAGTAAAATGAAAACCGAGTTAAGCCCCTTATAGAACGGATGGGATAGTCTAAATGCAATATGTCATGAGGCCATCACACAGGAGAGAGAATACGAATGAAAAATTTGACAGTCGACAGGTTCTTTTCATTTTTTGAAATGATTCAAAAAACAAGAAGTTTCATTAGATCAGGGATGTATTATGTGAACAATACAGAAAAAGAAACAGCTGTTTCCAATCTACTTTGTTATTGTCATATACCAATATAGTATAAATCATACGACTTTTATTCTCCTTTTGATTTTCTCGTGCGACTGTCAAATTTTCATCCGTGTTTTCTTTCGTTAAATAATGTTTTCAGATGATAAAGTTAAAATTTTGTTATGAAAAAATTTATTTACTAACGAAATTATTTTCGTCAAATAAATAAAAAGCATATGTATTTCACATTCTTTTCTTTCGTAAAATTATAAAAGTGTTTGATTAAGTAATAGTTTGTATTTTACACGAAATTAAAAAATCGTTACAAATTTTTTGTTTTCGTAGTTAGGTATGGATTATTTTCAGTGTGGAAGCAGGGCATGAGCACTGTATTTGTTTAAGTGTAAATTCATTAGTAAATTGAAAAATTAAACATCCAGATGCGTGCAATATGCTGCTTTTTGCTGCGCTCAAGGCGAATTTACATAAGGTGGTGTTATTCAATCAGATGATTATATTTTTCTTTACTTAACTGGAACGCACTGATGTCACAGTTTGTTATTGTTTACATTTTTATATTTAAAAATATCCATTAAAACAGAGAAAAATAATAGAAAAATATATATATATATTTTTATTAAATGTTAACAAATTGAACAATATTGTTTTATATTTTAATATTTACACTGTGTAGATAACATGATTAACTAATAAAATTCTATTCCGGAACGTTTTATATAACAAAACCAATATCAGGTATTTACCCGGCCGGCGGCAGCTGACTTCTATGTACGTTATAGCAAAATTTCGAAAATTACTAATCCGGAATACGATTTTTCATTTACAACAAACATTATTCCATGCAGGATAAATTTTATTCACAAATTTTAAAATGTTTATGTTTTTTTTTTATAAAATATGTATAATAAAAATTTCACAAAAAAATTAAATTAAATCAGTGCGTACCAAATGCAAAAACAAAATACATGGAAGACGTTGTTGTTTCCGAACTGCTACCACCTTATGTGAATTCGCCTTGTGAATTTGCCTTGTCTGCACTCTTAATGCTTGATTTTATGTCTGCGTTCATTCAGTATTTCAAAATTCAACGATTTTCAACGCCATTGTAAAGTCGACATTACTCACTTTATTTGTATTGTTAATCGTCATGGCAGCAAGCTCCAAGGCTAAAACAATATCTGATTTTTTTTTCTTTTAATGGTTTATGGGAAAACCGCAAGCACCGTGCTTAAAACACCGAAAGTATTTTTAAAGTTACTCACTTGATTCGTAGTTGGCACTTCCGATGAATACAAATTTTAAGAAGATTCATAAAAAACATATATATTTATTTGCCTATTTATTTAAGATTATGGAAAATTTTAAATTTCATTATCTGAACAGTATTGCCTATAAGGTAGTACTGTGGTATTTTAGCGCGCAAAAAAATTGACATTACCCTATTGAACTTATGTTACGAAATATGATATTATTTTTTACGATCGTGAAAAAAGTTCCTGCACCAAACGAGATGAAGTTTTGTATTGATATCACTTGTCTTAAGTTGATTTTAACAATTTTGAATTTTTCTTACATTATCTTATAGATAGAATTGTCCTTTACATCAATGTTAAAAAATTTTCAATAATTCGGCATAGTATTGCATATTTTAGATAATAGTATAATTTTATATGAAAATTATTAAAGTAATTTTAGTAAAAATATCGACTAAAAGCATTTTAGAAATTGCTTTCGGTTCGGGAAGAGTTTTAATAAATGATATTTCTTTCTCTCACACACAATATCAAAAGTTTCTCCGAAAGTTTCCTTATGTAGACCAGCACTAAGTTTTTTAAGTTTGAGGGAAGTCCAACATTGTCCCGAAGTACATATATAGTAGGAACTGTTTTTAAGCTGATTCATAATTTTAGTAGTAGGAACTGTTTTTAAGCTGATTCATAATTTTGACAAAATATAAGTCTCACACTAAAATAGAGAACGGTATATCGAAAAAAATTATATTTTTTATTTATTTGTTTAATGAAGATCATGTGAAAAACACTGTTTTAGTGAAATTTATGCTAATGTGTTGTAATACGGAAAAATCGTGGGATTGATTTTAAGAACTCCCGTCGTTCTGGATTTCCCGGAATTTTCGGTATATACATTCCAGTTTTAAATCATACAGCACATTTCATTTCGAACTTATTTTTAAATAATTTATTTTCTATACTGTATGTATAGTATATTTCCTTTGCAGTTATAAACTTCTGAGTAGAATAGGAGTTCTTACATGTTCGGTTAATAAAGCGATAAATATAACTTATAACTCGAAGGGCCCGATCTAGCGAAGAAAAATTCTCCAAAATATCAGTTAGCTTAATTTCTTCAAATTGGGTTGTTTGTTGGTTAATCTTCATATGAAAACTAAAACATTTTTTTGTTTCCAGGTCTACTGGATCAAAGGTTCGTTGCTTTGGCCATAAAGTTGTTGGTTGTTTTAGCCAGGGAGGCCCATTCCACCATAGTTGACTTTCGGAAAGTTCTTGAGGAGTGCAGCCGCGCGTTTCTAAATCGGCGGGGTTATCCTCAGTTTTTACATGTTTCCAATCGGTACTTTTGGTAGTGTTTAAAATTTGATTGGTCCGATTAGCAACAAAGGTTTTCAATGTATTGGGTGGCTATTGGAGCCAACTAAGTACAATTGATGAATCTGTGCATAAAAATAATTCGTATTGGAACTCGGAGTTCAAGACTAAGTTCCGTAATAGCTTAGTAAGCAATAAAGCTCCACATAATTCGAGCTTAGGGATTGTAATCTTTTTAAGTGCAGATACTTTAGTCTTAGCTATCAGTAAATGACTATTCAACGTGCTCGTTTCACTTTCGGTTCTGATGTAAATTGCGCCACAGGCATCACAGAATCCATGTATTTGTATGCGATGTTTTGGTGAGGAATGAACCCATCTTGGTATTTTCAAAGTAGAAATATAAGGCAAGTTTTTTACAAACGCGTTCCATTTAATTTGAATAAGTGCAGAGACTTTTTCATCCCAATCACACTTTTCTTCCCAAAGTTCTTGCATCAATAGTTTAGCGATTACAACTACAGGTCCTAGCCTAGCAATCACAGATAAAATTCTTCTTTTCGTGGTAATGGCTGTCGCTTCTATCAGCTCAACAACATAATAAAAAGTATCGGATATAGCATTCCTTATCCCCAAAGTTTTTGTGGTACTGGAATCATACAATCTTAAAAAATCTTCGTTAAGAAGATCCTCCCGGGGCAATTTTTCTAGAATAAACTTGTGATTGGCTGTTACCTTTTTCATAGAAAATCTAGCAGATTCGAATGCCTTTGAGAGCTCATCTTGTTTACATTTTGCTTCTTCAAGCGTATGGCCATCAGATAGAATGTCGTCTACGTATATTTCATTTTTTAAAATATTAGATGCTTTCGGATAAAGATGTTTACAGTCTTTACTTAACTCTAGCAGAGTTCTAAGCGCCAGGAATGGTGCACAATTTATTCCAAATGTTATAGTTTTCAATTGAAAATCATTAATATCATCCTCTGAATTTTTTCTAAATACAATGCGTTGATATGGACGATCATTCTCATGAACCAAAATCTGTCGGTACATTTTCTCAATATCTCCCGTAAATACATATTTATAATTACGCCATCGCAATATAATTTGCATCAGATCCATCTGTAAAGTGGTGCCTTGGTGTAAAACATCATTGAGAGAAAATCCACTTTTTGTTTTTTTTTTTTGATGCATTAAATACAACCCGTACTTTCGTAGTACTGCTTTCTGGCTTAATAACAGCATGGTGCGGTAGAAAAAATAAAAACTGTTTTTCGCCTTTTGTTTCGCTGTTTACAACTTCTTCCATATGATCTAACTCCAAATATTCTTGTAGAACTTCAGTGTACTGCTTCTTTAACTCTGGGGTTTTATCTAAAGTTTTCTCCATTCTATAGTACTGAGGCAGTGCTATGTTTCTTGAATGGCCCAAAAATATGTCGGCCGGAAAATCTATTTTAAAGGATAATCGTACCATATAATGGGCGTCAGGTTGATGAATCGTTGTTTGTTGAAAGAAGTTTTCGCAAAACAAATCATTATCGGATTGGACTACTTGTTTCTCCGCCTCTTCCAACTTCCAGAATTTTTTAATTTGGTCATTAAGTAGTGACTCATTAATAGGTGAGACTGTTGCGGAAAAGGCGTTAATTTCATTTGTTAACTCAGGTCCTGACAAATACCAACCAAAGTGGGATTCTCTGGCTTCAATACTATTGTTATTATAAAATTTTACACCCTCCAAATTTATGAACGGCAAGTAGTTGCTTCCAATAATAAGATCGATGGGTGCTGGCCTATTAAAACACGGATCTGCCAGCTTTAAATTTTCGATGGAATCTAAATTTGGAATACTAATAGCTCGTGAAGGCAAAAAAAATCGATATTCTTGATCTTAATATGACATTACATCTTGTTTTTGAATTTCCTACAACGGTTTCTCCGAGTCCCGAAATTTTGGTACTATGGGCTTCTAGTGGAAGTGACAAATTTTGTTGAATTCGTTTTGAAATAAAAGATTTTTCTGACCCCGGGTCCAATAATGCTCTAACATTAAACTTTTCATCCAAATGTTCTATTTGAATTAAGGCTGTGGGTAATATCGTTGTACCCTCGTGTTGAGAGAAGTGAGCTTGAACTGAATCAGTTGGTGTTACACTAGTAGTACTGGAATTAGTGGAATTTTGTGTGTTAGAGCTAGAAGGTATTCCATCTTCTGATTGGTTGGTGGATTTTGAGCTTGGGGCTAAATCGGGTTTTGATTTGTCCGATTTATCCAAGTGTAACATAGTGTGATGTTTTCGATTACATTTTAAACAAGAAAATTGGCTCTGACATTTAGATTTGAAATGATTGGCTGAAAGACAGTTTGCACAATACTTGTTATTATAGACGTATTTTATTCGATCTTTATTAGATTGAGAATAGAGGGCATGACTTTTTTGAACTTGATTATTTTTTGCCATAGGTTTTCGTAAATTTTGTATAGCCTCTAACATTTCAATTCTACTAGTTAAAAAATCTCATTTGTTGCCAAGTAGGCAGAATCTTGTGGTTCGCTAAAGTAGTTTCCCATGCTCGCACAGTTTCATCAGGAAGTTTAGAGTAACATAAATAAATAAGAAATGGGTGGCAATTAGCTACATCTACGCTAAATGATTTCAAGATTGATATGCAATCATGCACTAAACTTTGCATATGTCTCATTGCTTTTGCATTTTCTTGTGGTATAGTAGGCATTCCGAATAATTGTTTCATTTGTTGATGAACCAAAACACGAACATTCTCATAACGGTTCTTTAATGCTTCCCAAGCTATGGAAAAATTTTCATCAACCAAATCTAAATGTTTTATGGTTTGAAATGCTTCCCCCCTTAATTTACTGCGTAAGTAGAACAATTTTTCTGCTGGAGCCATATCGGTTTTGTTTGCACAGACAGCCTGAGACATGTCTCTAAAGGCTGGCCATTTCGACACCCCTCCATCAAAATTTTGCATGTCACATGGTGGTAACCTAAACCTCGACTCCCTATTGTATGACCTTTCTTGATTACTATTTTCATTTTGTTCTTTTATCATATTTATTATTTGAGATTTTATTTGGTCATACTTAATACTGACCTCTTCGTATCGAATCGAGATATCATCTTTGAAGTCTTCTGTTACACCTTTATCTTCTTCCAACATGTAATTATCATATGACTCTGTTAACTTCGACCACCTTTTATCTAACTCATCCCTTTTTATCTCTAGCAGAGAAACATGTATATTTTCATTTGTAGCCTCTTCCCAACTCGTAATATAGGAAATTAGATGATGAAGATCTAATTTACATTTTCTTCTTAAAGCCATTTTTTTAGTAAACTTATTTGCCAAATAATTTTGCTAAATTTGTCGCAGAACCTACTGTTTATTCCAAAAACAGTCTAAACACTCGTAGTGTATCGCACTGTGTTTTTGATGTTATAAACATTTTAAACCCTCGTAGTGAATATCTTTAGGAAAATATCTGCCAAAGAAATTTCGTAACACTCGTAGTGTAACCACACTGTCTTTTTCACAAAAAAAAAAAAAAAAATGTAACACCCCTAGTGTATTGCACTGTCTATTTCAGTATCACACTGTATAAAAAAATGCTGCTATAGGTATGCGTTAATCGTCATAAAAATATTTGCCCATTAAATACTCGCAGTGGTACTATTCCTTTTTCAAAAAAATCTAACACTCGTAGTGTATCACTGTGTTTTTGTTTTTAATTGTATTAAAAAAAATTCAAGATGACATGTACCACACTGTATTATTATCAAGTGCCACCAAAAATATTAAATATTTCCAAAAAAACACCAATAACGGTTATAATGTACACTCACCTTTCCCCCGTATAGAACTTCGTACTGCTGCTTTGTTTCTTTACTTCACTTTTACTGTAGTATTTTTTGTTTCAAAGATTTGGGTTCTTGTTTTTTGTCTTGCTTAAAATCCCAGCAAAAATTTTCATTACCTGGTAATCTAGAAAGTAATATTGGAATCTCGTGAAAACTAATTACTTTTGGGGTGAATAACTAATTATTTTTGTTCGACGAGGTTCAAATAATATGTACCTACCTTAAACAAATTAATAAATGGTTACTAATTTGATTACAAAAACTTTGCGAAATAACTAGTTACAAATAAACCTACAAATATGTTATGTGATAGCTAGTTATTTTGGGCCGACTTTGTATGTAGAAAACAAAAAATAAAAAATTCCTCGGCCGGGATTTGAACCCAGGCATTCAGTTGTTTTCTATGTTTCTCACTCCAGCCACTTACTCGATGCTCCATTAACATGTTGCTTTTTATAATTTTGAGAACGGCTTTTTACAAAAATATATAAATGAATGTCATTTTGAAAAAAATAAACAGTATCCAGCAGGGCTCGAACCACGGACCCCCTGTTTGTTAAATGAACGACCTAGACAATTGAGCCATAACAAATACAAATTGTTTTGTTCTTTACCAGTAATAACCTATTCAGCTAAATGAAATAATGTGGATGATAATGAACACTCATTACCAAGTAATGTATGAAATAACTACTGGCTATTACCAAAAATTTCAGATTTTTTGCTGGGTTATTTTGTTCTTTTAAATTTCTTTATTTGTTGTTCAATTTATTTCCTTGTTTTAGTTTTTGAATATACAACTTTTTTTTCGACCCACCCTAATGTATACTTTCATATTGAACAGTAAAGTTGAATGCATTTGTGTTTGTCCTGTACATCGGCAAACTTAATACACATGTGTAAGAAAGCACTTCAATTTCAATGAAATTATTTTATTTCCGATTTATTCTTTATCTTTTGTTTGTATTTCTGGTTTCACAAAATTCATTGACCCAAGAGTAGTTAGTGACAAAACTTTTTTTATTTTAATGTTTTATTTTTGTAATATTTATTTGTAATGGAAATATGCATGTTTGTATTAATAAAGGCGTTAATTTTTCATAATTTTCTGAGGAATTCTGAAGTTGTATTTGAACACAATGAATTTTATATGTTTTATATGTTTTATAGGTCAATTATCGAAATTATTTTTAAATTAATTGATAAAAATACGAATTTTCACATGTATTCAAATTAATTTCAAAGTTCTAAACTATCTATCCAATTTTAGTAACACTTTTGTTAAAATATTATAATTATAAAATAAGGATAATGATATTAAAAATATCCTTGAGACAACAGTATCTTACGTTTTATTTATTCCTTCACTTAAAATAGCTTATAATCTACTCAACAAAATATTAAAAATCAGAATTGGACAATGAGGGGATCTCAAGTAAATCAACTCTTAGTAAAATAATCCACATTATTTCCATAATGTCAGGCCGTCGACCCAGCCTTGGCAGATCGTTAATGAAAAAAGAGCCGCTTGGCCATCGACAAAAATTTCTATATTCCTACATATATATCGCAATCTATACTCTTTCCAAATTATCGATTTCCTTTAGGTGGGTCTTATTTTATTCATTAGCGTCTAATTTTACATATTATATGTAAAATTAACTTAACAAAGTTTTCATCAAACCGTATGCCATAAAAGGAATGCTTGCCTATTAACATCAGGGTAATATTTGGAATGGAGCTTAAGCCAATTATGGACGTTACTCTTTGGAAAATTTGGTAGATAGATTTTGGTTCGTAAAACACATATTTCATTCGCTTTTTTTAAATTCAATCATGAGCATTTATGTGGAATTTCATCACTGTAGACGCATTTTTATGCCAGTAATAGCGTTATAGTGATATAGAGGGTAGGGTCAATTATTGACCGATCCTCATAAAATTTGGTATACAGATTTTGGCTCGTATTAAACTTTATCGGAAGGGGACCTTATATGGGGGTAGGGTATGGACCGATCTTCATAACATTTGATATGGAGATTTTGGCTCATATGAAACTTATTTACGTTTAATTTTATTGCTATAATCGTACTTAAAAACAATTGCGACTGTTAATGCTGATAATATAATAATATTTTCCCAGATGTACGAAATTTTATATTTAATTCATATGGGAGATGCCAATGTCTCATTGAAAGTCCGCCCATTTTTCTCTAATTGTTTACAGAAATGTCAAAGTTTTTCAAAAATTTTCTAGATCTAATAGTTTCTCAGATATATGAATTTTTTATTTAATTCATATGTGAGGTTCCAATTTGCTAGTCCGCCAATTTATTACTAAAACGTTCACATTGATGTCAAAGGATTTTTGCTCTAATAGTTTCCCAGACATACGATTTTTTGTACTTATTTCTTATGGGAGGTTCCAAACATGTTCAGATGTTCAGCAACGCCCCCATTGGTACTCCGCCAATTTATTATACAAAATATTTACATGGATGCTAAAGTTCTTCTTGCATAATTTGAAGATTCTAACTCTAATAGTTTCCCAGATAAGCGAATTTTTGTATTGAATTCATATGGGAGGTGCCATGTCCTCTACTGCTAGTACACCCCCTTTTTCCTTAAATAATCATATTGACACTAAAGTCGTTCCAACAAAATTTGAGGACTCTCTCTGTTATATTTTCTAAGATATACTAAGCCATTCCGCCCATTTTATCTAAAAATATTCTTGTGGATGTCTCTCTTACAGTTTCTGACATATGCGACTTTTAATACTTATTTTGAATGTGGGCGTGGCACGTCGCCCACTTGAAATTTTGAAGTAAAACGTAGCCTATACTTTCAAAAAAAAAATTCGGAAAAATCGGCCCAGCCGTTTAGCATTCTACAAAGTCCAAACAAACAAACATACAAACACACATTCATTTATATATAAATATCCTTTTCTATATGTAGCGACTATATGTCACTTCAATTACATTATAAACATGCTGACTAATTCGTTGGGTTAAGTGTGATGCGGAATTGCTAAACATAATATAATAAGTTTTGTGACCACACTGTATGTCGATTTAACAGCAATTTATCTGAGTCAAACAAGACGATATGAACATTTTTAAATTTCTGCTGTTTTTAAAGACGTGTGTGTATTTTAGCTGCTTTGTTGTTGTTTTTCGATTTCTTAACATGCAGTCAATGACATTTGACGGCATTCAAACCGACAACAACAATATTCAGGCAAACTGGACCGTATATGTACATTTATGAAAACAAAGTCAAAGTACGCAAAGAAAAAGGAAAGAGATGGGTGGGTGTTTTATTTTGTCTCCACGAGCTACAAATAAAATTCTCCATGTCATATTAATAAGTAGGTATGGCGTTCAGGAACTTTGTTTTTCTTGTATTTCTCTAATGTGTGTGTTTTAAAGCAAAATATTTGCATTCCCGACAAAGTTATTGTTTTCTTTACACCGACTATGTGCAATAAAATATAGACGCCATCGACAACAATTTCAATATCCTTCACAAAAAAAATGGAGAAATATTGAAATTGTAATCAGGGTCCTCATACAAGTTTAAATTGTTTTAGCTAGGTCCGAGCACCTTACTCTCCATAAGAGTAAAAACTTTCTTAAGATATTGTATGTTGATCAGACATTTTTTGCATTGATAGTGTTCAAAATCTATAAAAAATTAAATTAAATTTTAAATATGTATAATAGAGTCACACTAACAATGGTACTCGTAATGTTGCCCAAAAGAGATTGCAAGTACATTTTTGTACTTATTAGATTCCGATTACGAATAAATTATCTGACACAGTTTAATTTAATCAAATATTCCAAAAAATTGCGCCTTTAAAAAAAACATTTTTAAAATTTAAGACAAAGGGAAATTCCACTGAGCTTAAGTGTATCTAATACATGTTCTTCTGTATTTGTTGCGAAATTTAGCTCTTCAGAAATACATATTAAAAATTATTCTTCTTAACTATAAACACAGAAACAACCACTAGTCTATAAAGTAGGGATATTATTGTGGTTAAATATTTCCAACTAATTCAAACGGTTTACTTCGATCATTTCGTCAGTTATATACACATGTAACTTATGGCGGCTTATACGCACATTTCTAGCAGGAATCTAAAAAGAAAACATTAAAAGAATACAAAAATTCTAAACAAAAATCTGCTTATAATCATCATCAGCGAATATTCGCGTTTACAATAACAAGAACAATAAAATCATCAGGCGTAGTAGCATGAAAAACGTCTATAGCAACAGCAACAGCAAGAGCAACAATAACAATAACAAGCGAGTTGTTTAATTATAAAAGATAACTTTTTTTGAAGGACACACACTGTCTTGAAAATGAGTAATGCACTCTAGGTTATTGACTCTTCTTCCATTCATGTATTGAATAATTCAAATGTTATTGTATTAGTGTTGGCGGTGTTGGTGGTTGTTGTTGGCGGTTGTTGCTGTTGTCGTATTTTGATTCGTTAGTATCGTCGTGTCGCAACGTCTCACAGTGCATTTCTTCTGATGCCAAACTTAACAAAATAAGTTAAGATGTTAATTAATTTAAATTTCTGAATTAAATGAAATTTAAAATGGAATATGTAGGAAACTTTGAAACACTGATTCCATATAGAATGCCTTGATCAAGCGGAACATTTGAGTAAATACCCGTAGGAATCCGTTGCTATAAGGATGGCTATAAATTGGGGGACAAAGTGGAGTATATTAAAGATCCAGAAACAGAATTATGTCACTATCTTCCAGGCAGAAGTCCGAGCAATAACGGAATGCGTAAATTGGATTAGAATAAATATGGTGCCCACAGGGCTTAACATATTTACAGACAGTCAGAAGGCAATTAGGGCGATAAAGTTAAATCTAAGACCGTATTGGATTGTAAGAAAGCTCTAACCGAATACTCTCCCAGATGTAAGGTTTACAACGACACTCGGGAGTAGTTGGCAACGAAAGTGTGAATGTAATAGCTTTAAAGGGATAGGAGCTCGAGGTAGTTATCCTGATGAACGTAAAATCATTTGACGCAAAGGGAAAGAATGAAACGATGGAGAGAACCACAAAGAGAGCAGGACGAGAAGCCTCCTCAAAATGAGGAAGTCTGAGATTATAAGGGGTTTGTTTATCCTATAAACATTTTCCATGAAGAGGAGCGCTCAACGGTCCCGATAGTGCCTTATTTCTTCAGATTTGATGTAGATAAATCCTCCTATCAACCTAACCTTCTACTACTTCAACTTTTAGGTATAAGTTGAATTAGGAATAAACTTGAATAACCTTTAGTTTCTACGAATGGGATATATTATTCGATCCCTTCAGAGTTTTACTTGTATGATGCTGATAAAAATCAATGCTATGTTAAAAATCCATAACGATCAATATACTTAACACTAACAATTCGTGCGATCGAACTTGTAACCATCAAAGTATTGGGAAATTGTACTTACTGCATCCATTCGCGGAAGCTACAATAAAAAGGTGTTTCATAAAATGTAGCACACAATATCTCGAAAAACTTATGTGATGGAGAAATTCTGATTTTCGCACCTCAATCCTTTAGAAACGTATACGTTGGCCTGTGTAATCGAAATATTAGTTATTCTTAAGAAAGACAAATTAACTTAACTTTATTTAATTTAATTATATTCAAATATGAAGGAGTTATTCCTATTCATAAAGAATTTTGACCAATTATGGACTAATCCATGATTGTTAAAAATATCTATGGTAAGCCATTTAACTTGTAACTATCCTGTGCCCCCTGACAGAACAAACCAACGCTACGAGTCTGGGCTCGTATACTTAGATAGCACACGAAAATATGTTAATTATAATTAACTCTACATTTTTTTGACGATTTTTTATGTAGAAGTTCTGCACTGTAAGTTCGTCGTCGTCTTCTTCTTTGTCGTTGTTGACGATCAGTTCTTATCCATGTGTTGTGTACACTTCATGTGAGCTTTTGTATTGGTAAGGTATCGTTTAGTGAGCTGTTGTTGTTTTTATTTTCTTAATTTTTATTATATTTATTTTTAAAAATTGTTTTTTGTGTTTATTTTTTATTTAAAAATACTTAAAGAATATGAAAAAAATTTATTGTGTATTCGTGTTATTTTTGTTTTCTCCGTTGCATTACTCTGTTTGAGAGTGTGTAGAGTCAGGCAGTCGGTGTGATTAAACTTTATGCGCAATTTATTTTGCATTTCTTTATTCTACACGTTTGAACAACAGAAACGAAAACAAAAAACAACAACAATTTACAACATCCACACAAAATAACAGAAACAACAAGTTCATTAAAGTTCAAAATCAATGCAAATATCAATGCTGGATCCTTAATAGCATTTCATACGTACATATGTTTATACATTCATACATACATTTATACAAAACACTCTTATAAATTAATACATATAACGTAGAACTCTTCAGATACAAAATATGTATATATGCAATGTACATACATGTATGTATATGTAAGTAAATAATTACAGAGGAACTAAACTGAAATTTGGGCCTATCTCTTATTACGTTAAATTGAGTCATTTTAAACAAAAGTTTTTTGCGTAATTGTAATTTAAAAAACGACATTATTTTGTTCCAATTTACTTAAAATCAGTTTTCATCATAGGTTTTTTTGAACGATTTTTACTCTGTAAACAAATATGAAACATCAATTTTGAGAATATGCTGTGGGAGTACCTTTCTAATGAATTGCATATTTACAATCATGCATAATAGTATTTATGACATAGTATATACCTGTTGATTACGGGAAAATTCAGTTCTTTGAATATTTTGATCTCAGCACTACTTGCTATTTCTAAAACAAATTGAAATTGTATATGTCTAATGTATTCTCGTTATAGTGCATATAGTATTATAGAAAATGAGCTTTTAATTTAATTGAGTTCATTTACTCTTATACATATATTGTTTAAGAATGTTTATAAAACAAACTTTGTCTTCTTTCTCTAATACACTATTTTTTTTATCAGCACATACGTATTTAATAAGACTACAAAAGTTATGTGAGATCAAGCAATATGGCAGCATCACCGCACAGGTGAGTTCTATGGATCCCTTTATGATACCTGGAAAGATATTTGCCGAAAGCAGAAGGAAATGAGTTTATGCAGAATGAGAAATTTTGAAGTATAGATGCGAGTAAGATCAGTAGTCAGAAGAAGTAACGGTAAAAGAGATGAAATCTGATGAAAGTTAGACAGCATTGTAGTGCAAATCAGAAGTGGTTACTTTCAGTCCCTGATGAAGGTGTTAAGGCGATCTGGACTAATGTCAGAAAGATCTGACAAGTCTACCAATAAAAGAGTTGAAATTAAAACATCTAAGAGTGTTATATTCAGCTATGCAGCATCTTATGGACATACTGCTTCGAATTAATAAAATTTAAATTTTTAAAAACAAAATATGTTTGTCTAATTTGTAAACCATGAACATAAATGGGCGGTTGGGTCAAATATAGATCGTTTGTCGTAAAATTTGGTAGATAGATTTCGGTTACTATAATATTTATTTGTTTCGAATTTCGTCGCTGTTCTCGTATTTTTAATAACCTTGTATGGGGGTAGGGTCAAATATAAACCGTTACTCATAAAATTTTATACATAGATTTTGTTTTGTATAGAAATTGTTTATGTCGAATTTCATTGCTATACTTATATTTATAAATAAGAAATACTCGATTTGAAATAAGTAAACCATTTCCTGAAGAGAACCTTAAATAGAGCGATTTGTGTTCATATAAAACTTGTTTACGACGAAATTCATCGCTGTACTAAATTTCGAAGCCATTAATTAGCGTTAAAGTAATTTTCCAAAGGGGACTTTATATAAAAGGTCAGGTTAATTATTGACCGATCCTAATTTAATAGATCGATTTTGGTTCATATAAAACTTGTTTCTATCGAATACTTATCATCTCTACACGCGTTTGTATGAAAGTAATGAGCGTAAAAGTAATGTTCTAAAGGGGACCTTATATGGGCGAAAGGTATTTATAAATATTAGGATAGGTTTCAAAATTTAGAAAGTTTTTGTAACAGCGATCACAATGCTTTAATATATATTTTTTTTTTTTTTAAATTTCAACTTCTTTAATGAGTCACATTTTTTTTCCAGTGCATAAATTGCGGAATAGATATTTACTTTTGTAAACATAATCTATCCAAATTAACACAAGTTGAGCAAAGTGAAGAATTTAAGACGGTAAAAAATAAAAACTAGTATAGAGCATCAAATCGACAATTTAAATAAAGAACTAAAAATGGCGCACTTATTCACCAAAACAATTTTCTTTGTGAAATTTAAATATTTATCACAAATTTTTTTTCTATCGTATTTAAGTACATATTTAGAGATATTTATACCCTATACTTCCATAGTATTATGCGTTTGTGCTGATGTTTGTAACGCACAAAAGTATTGGTCCTACACCACCTTAAAGTATACCGATTGACTCAGAATTTTTTTCTGAGTCGATTAAGACATGTCCGTCCGTTTGGCCGTCTGGCTGTCCATGTAAACCTTATGCTCAAGGTACAGGCCGCAATTTTCAAGATATTTTGATAAAATTTGGATCAAACGTGTTTCTCGGCACAGGGACGAATTATTTCACCTTGCCCCTGTACAACCGCACCTCTCCGTTATGGCTTTTTATGTCATAATTACGTCAAATATACTACTAACTCTCCAAAAATCACAACAAAGTTTAATGTAAACATAAACCTCCAAAACTGACTTACAACCATTAGTATAGCAATGAAATTCTGCGTAACTAACTGTTATATAAAAATATATGCCTTCTCCAAAGTTTGTGAGGATTGGACAATGTTTGAATCTAACTCCCATATAAAACCTCTTTTAAAAAAATTATTTTTCATCAATAAATTGCTTAAATACTTCTGAATTAAGGTAAAATTCAACATAAAAGTTTCTTTGTGAAAAATAAATCATATGGTCGGCCATGCTCGTCTATAATTTTCTATTTGTTTTAACTTAAATTCTTGACAACAAATACATATATAGGTTCTTGATGACAGAGATACCGCTTTATGTACTCTAATACCAATTTAACGAGTCCACGATCTCGAGAATGGCAATTATTATAAAGTTTTAAGAACATCTTTAGATGGTACACAGAGGGAAAAAATATACACGCCTGGTACCAAATTGACACAAAATTTTTCAATAACATCCATTGTCAAGTATATACATACATACAACAACAACTTGTAATGTAGACCACGCAACTTGTCAACATTGCAACAATTCGTTGTCGCAATCTAAACATTATGCACATACGTTGTCTAAATGTTAACAAACGTGGTAAGCTCACTATTGGCAACGCATTTTGAGCTTACCACGTTTGTAAACTTTTAGACAACGGATGTGCATAAAGTTTAGATTGCGACAACGACTCGTTGCAATGTTGACAAACTTGCGTGGTCTACATTACATGTTGTTGTTGTATGTATGTATATACAATGGATATTATTGAAAAATTTGGTGTTAATTTGGTACCAGGCGTGTATATTTATTTTTCCCTCTGTGTACGTATATTAGTACGTTCATTAGTTTCTAAAACTAACTGGTGTTAAATTTTAGTCCAATCGGATAACGGCAACCCGTGCCGGAAATCGATTGAAAAGTATAAAATTTGGTAAATAACACAGTGAGACAAAATAAACGAAGCCACACTTAAAAAGTATGGCCAACTTTAATAATAATTCAATATTTGCTTTTATTTGTGTTTTATTTCAAAGCTGCACAGCAGTATGACAAAGTCAATGCATACGAAAAATACAACAATTTCAACTAATGTCTAGTGAAGATACTAATCACTTTAATATCCCCAAATAATCTTAAGAAGTGTAATCAATATTATCTAAGTGTAAAAACTATTAACATATTGACAACAATTAACCGTTATACATATGTATTTCATTAGATGTTGGGGGTTTTAAGACGACTTTGGCGTTAATCGCTTATGACCACAGATTTTAAGTCTAGCTAAAATTCAACCCGCACTTTTTAAAATTCGCAAAATGGAGAAAACGCATATGTGGAGTGTACATATTTTTTAGGTGAAATATTTATTCTTTCTTAATTTATACAAGACTCTGTAAGTGTTGGGCCTGGATCTGTATTTGTGTGAATGTTGCACCACATCTGCAAAGAATAAAGAGTCCAACACATTAACAACAAAACAAACAAAAATAAGAAGAAGACGACATCGACGATTAACGACAATCAAGACTACAAAAAATGCGATCAGCCAGTAAAACTCCAAAGAAAGACTCATTCTACATACGGCGACGTCGACGACGACCAGATTGTGAAAACAAACAAAACAACAACGATATTCACAAAAATAAAATGAAAAAAATTAATAAAAAGTTAAACGAAGAAAACATGAAATTTAATAAAAAGTGAAAAAAACTCAAATTCGGACGAAGAATGAAAACAACACACATGAAATTTGCGAGAATTTTGCAGCACAGACTATAAAAGCTAAAAATCATTTTAAACTCGAGTTTATTAAAACGAGTGCTGTGCGAGTGTCAAGATCAATCGGTCGATGTTAACGGACACAACGATCAAAATACATAAATCGAAGTATGTACTTAAAAAAACATACATACCAAACATACATACATACATATATGTATATAGTATGTAGGAATATGTATATACTCTGCTGCATCACGATAATGGAACAAAAGTGAAATTATTTTAAAAGGAGGCAACGCCCTGTTTTTGTCTTGCTTATTTTTTTCTGATGAATTCGCATGAATTAAAAAAATAGTTAAACAGCAACAAAAATAATAAAGTGAAAACTCGTTAAATTTCAGTTGAAAGTAATTAAACAAAATATTTGAAAACATTTTGCACACAAGTGAACTATTTAATTTAAATGATCTAGTTTATCACAGGTGGATTAGAAATCAGCAACACTTTTCTAAAAATAAACAACAGCAACAACAACATCACGCTCACTATCCGCACATTCACAAGTAGCAATAGAAAACAAACAAAAAAATCACATACAAGTAAAATAAAAAAACTAGCAACTACAAACCGAAAAGAAACTATGAAATGAAAATAGAGAAATAAAACATAAAAACAAAACAAACAAGAAAATAGTAAATAAAAATCGAAAGTGTTCTACTGACATGGATTACTTTTACCGGCGCCAACACTAACAACAATAAATAGAAAATAGCCTTGGCAACAATAACAAACTCCAACATCCACGTTCACTCTGGTTTATTTTTTCTTCGTAGATATACGATCACACACACCCATTCAGTGGGAAGGAGGGGGTGAATCTAACTATAATAGAAAACCAAACAATGCTGAGTGAGACATGACAAACACAAACATACAATACAGAGAAAACTAAACAAATCCAATGTAGAGGTCGTGAGAGACATCAGACATCATTTGCTCGCCATATTAACACACTATTGCAAATACAACTATTTGATTTGCAAGAACTTGCACTTGACATTGACTAAATAGCACTGTCTAAGTACAATATTTTTCACCTTACGCTGTCTGTCAATTGAATTTCCCCAAAAATGTATAATATTTTTTTATAAGTTTAAATTACCTGATAAATGCCACGAAATCAATTTTGTCTTTTTATTTATCTTTCTTATTTCAAAAAGTCTTACTGAATTTAAAAATAGGGATTTTAATAAATAATGACATGCTGAAAAAAATTGAAATAATAATTTCAAAATAAAACGTATTTATAATTGGAATGCAAGCAGTATTCATTTTTAAAATTTTTCTTCCACCTATTTTTAAAATTTTTAATATAGAGTTTATCATAGCAAATGAGTTGATGAAAACAGACAATGAAATTACGCTTCAATAGAGCTGAGCAAAAATCGCTGAATAGGCATTACTCATGGACGTAGAATACAAATAAAGTAAATATAGTTCCATGTTTTTTGATTATATTGTGGATGAGAGTGTTCAAAGAGTAAAGTACGTACATACACGCAAATATCTGTACTGTAGTCGATAGACACGAAAATATTGGTTGAGACTTTTAGAGCGTAAAGACTTTGTTTGGTATTCCGTGAGCAGAACAAAAGAAATCACACTTTCATATGTACTTACATACGTATTGGATGGAAATCAAATACAACAAAATTTGTTGGCGCTGCATTAGAGCCCCACTAAACGAAAATAACAACAACAATACAAATAATTTCTACTTTTGCACGATCTATAAGATTTCTGTTGCGGTAACAGCACAAATCTACAGCGACAAATACAGTGCTCTCGGCTGGCATCGTTCGGTTGCTGGCGGTCGTATCGAAAATCTTTGAACTTGAACTTTTTAATATTTTTGTTTTAGGTTTTTGCAGTCTGTGATATTCTACACAATATGATTCTTGTTGCTGTCCAATAGCAATCGAACTAACAGCATTTAAAGATACGGTATAGAAATTATAATAATTCGCTGGTGTTGTTGTTGTTTGTCATTGTTAGCTTTTTGATAATTTTTTTAAGTGTTGGAGTTGTTTTTGTTTGTACCGTCGTCCGTCAGTTATCAGCCAAATTTCTTGGCATTTTTTCGTTCGTGATGAAATGCGCATATTTCACTTATCGCATGCAATAAACAAAAAATAAATAAATAAATAAAAAGTGAAAGTGAGTCAAGAAAAAACTGAAAATAAAAACAAAATATGTACTACAAGATTTTTAATTTGCACTTTTGTATTCGTCATAAGAATTTAAGAATATTCTTGGTATGAATCTAGCCTCTACTAGGCTTTGTCTGTGTTCCATCAATTGGATTTTTGCAAAAAAATTTAATATTCAGACATAGCCTAAAAGAGGTTAGGTGAAACAGGAAATGAGTCATCAATTTTGCAAATAAACTAATCTTAGATATGGATCAACTAAGTATGTACTCCAATATATGAGGAGTCTTTAATTTTCATATCGTCATCTATAACGTAAACTAACAAAAGATCGAAATAGTTTTGTTTATTGATTTGGATGTCTTGTATCAAAACAAAGGTCCACAAATTTGGATTCCGCCGACCAAAAAAAAAATATTTTTTTTAACAACAAACAAAAGTAATTATATTGCACCAAGGCTTAAGGACCTCCTAACCGTTTATAAAAACGACATACAGTGATTCAAACCCAAAATCGGACATGATTTTTAATTATTTTAAATTAAACAAAAAATATTTTAAAAATGACTTTTTTGAGATTTTAACTATCTGATACAAATTTGCAAAAGTTTCCTTTTCTTTATAGAAATATTCTACATTAAAGAAGGCACATAAACATTTTAAAGTCAAACGCAAAATCGGACAAACAATTTATGTTCAGATTTTTCTACGATTTTCCATCTTTAACATTAGAAATGTATCCAGTTCTACTCTACTGTGTATTTCATGGTGTCTTTATGAAGATAGATCCAGCGGCGGTCTAAGAACTATAGAAATAAGGCATCTTATTATTCGAATAGGATGAAATATGTACCAAATATAAGTAAAATCGTGTAAAAAAGTAGAATCGGTATATTCCTCGAGGTGATAAAAATCCGCCAAAAATATACCTTTGGGATATAAAAGAATGTTGATAACTAAATGTTTAAGAAAGTTGGCTTGAGTTTAACCACGCTCATAAATTTTTTATGGTCAAGTGTTGAAAACGGATGTTTTATAAGCCTAAAAGTAAGACTTTACGATTAATATTCATACTAGAAAAAATAGAAAATTTTTATATACGATTACTGCACTATAAGCAAAATTAGTGTTGACATTATATAACAGTATAATGTCGGGAGTATACATTAGACTATATGTGAGTGCATAGAACATACAATAGTTTAGTTTCCGTATTCCAAAATAACTAATTTGTACTGATATGAATATTCAATAGAAACCTTTAAACGTAAAGTTACACTTTTAGGGCTTATAAAACATCCGTTTTAAAAACTTGACCATAAAAAATTTATAAGCGTGCTTTAACGGCCGTTTTTAAAACTTGACCATCTAAAATTTATAAGCGTGCTTTAACTGAGGCCGACTTTCTTATACATACTGGTTTTAACATTCTTTTATATCCCAAACGTATATTTTTGGCGGATTTTTATCACCTGAATAAGTTTTGTGTACATACAAATCATTTTACCACTTTTTTCTTGGATCAGTCCATTATAAGCCATAGCTCCCATATAAGGTCTACTTCTGAGAATCACTTAAACGCACATATTTCATTGTCAAATAAAGCTATCTTGAGGAAATTCGACACTAATATGTTATGTCTTTACATAAATCACTCTACGAAATTTTTTCCGGATAGGCATAAAAAAATTCTACCAAATTTTTTCTGGATCAGTCCATATTTGGTAATAGTTCCTATATAAGGTCCACTTCAAAAAATCCCTTAAACGCACATATTTCATCATCAAATAAAGATATCTTGATAAAATATGCTTTGTGTACATGTGAATCAGGATAGGCCCTTAATTGCTCATAGCTCCTATATAAAATCCACTTCCCAAAATCACCTAAGCGCACATATTGCATTGTTTAATAAAGCTATTGGAGTAATATTAGACTTGATCTTTTTCTGCATATAAATCATTATACGAAATTGTTTTCTGATCGGTCCATAATTAGTCACAACTCCCATATAAGGACCATTTCTGAAAATTACTTCACGCACATTGACAATGAAAGTTATAGTATAAAATTTGACATAATTGTCTATTATGTATATATGTATATAAATAAATCATTATACGGATTTTTTTCCGGACCGGTTCATAAGTTGTCTTAGCTCCCATATAAGGTTAACTTCTGAAAATCATTTAATACCACTTAGGGCCAATCTTTAGGTGAAAGATTAGCGATTAAATTAAAATTAATCCTCGAAAGATGTTTTTGAGTACTCAATTAGTTAATTTTGTTTGCAAGTTTAAGCGCCCAATGGAGGTGGTTTAATCTTAAGCACGAAATGCAAAAGTGTAAACAGCTGATGCAAAAAAATTAATAAAATTTTTATAAATATAAACATTAAAATGTTCTATTTATTGATTAGTATAAATTATGGACACTTGAAAATACATTTTTTTGTTTTTAATTTAAGTTTTCATTAATTTTCATATTAAATTTACAATTGTCTTCTTCTTTTTTATAAAATATGCATTGTTTTGATAACAAACAGTGACATTTTCTGTTGTTTTGTATGGTAACACTGCGAAGGTTAATCTTGTACTCAAAAACATCAAATGCTATTAACATTGGATTAAATTTATTTTTAGATTAACTAATCTAATTATTAATTGCCATTTGATTGCCAACTCAAAAACCCGGTCTTAATTCGTTATTGAATGATTATATCCGGATAAAATTCGATATGAGTATGTTCTGTGTATAGGTAAATCATTTTATTAAAATGTTTTCTATCTGGCCAATTAATATAATCAAAATAAGTTCGACAAAAATGTTGGTAAGTTATCTAAAAATTAGATAGTTAAATGGGTTTTAATAAAAAGTAGCTTGCTGGTGGAGGGTATTTAAGATTCGGTATAGCCGAATATAGCACTCTAACTTGTTTTTTAATATGTAAAGGTTTTTGTTTAAACTATTAATTTTATTTAAATCAATATTTGATAATATTTTAAATAAACTTTTATTTTTTAAAAAAAGTGGTTTTATTTAAGAAAGTACATTCTTTGCGTGTAGTCCATAAATGTATTATATCAGGTTTCAGTTATAGTCCATAAAGTGGCTTAAAAATACAGTCGGTTATAGTCCTTATTCGTTAATAGTCCACAAAAATTGTGCATAGGGTCGGAAAACTATATTACTTAAATGTATACACCCTTCTCACGAAGGTTAAGGGTATAAAAAGTTTTGCTGTTATAAAATTTATAGTATAAGTTTTTTACAGGAATATAATTTTTCTTTACAAGGGAGAAAACCTATAAATATGTAACATATTACATACTTGTGTCCACGTACACTGAATCAAATAAGTATCCGTACAGTATGTATTTAAAAACACAATTTGTAATATTTTCTAAAATATTTGACCGATTTATAAAAAATGTTTTTTTTTTATCATAGGTGATAATCTGTATATATAATTTCCATAATCTATCTATATCTATATTATTTACTTAAGTGTTTGTTCCCCCTTTTTTGACCATCCAGAGCTTTTTGAAGCTCACAGATGGGCTAGAAAGCTGAAACTTGGTATAGATATAATAATATATAGGTCAAATCCTAACGTTGCGGGATTTTTGACTTTTTGGCCTGTGGGCGGAGAATTAGAAGGAAAAAGGGGATTGACAAAATTCTATTTTTTAACATTTTACTTTGATGTTCTCTAAAAACCAATGAGCTTACCTTAAAACATTCAGAATTAAAATTTTTGCAACATGCACGGAGAATTAATAAGAAAAATTGGCGTAAAAATTTTTGTTTTTTAAATTTTATCTAATTTAGAAAGTCCACAATGGCCTAGAAATATGAACATTGACATTCATATTGCACGGACCAAGAAGAAAGTTGAACATTGAACTGGATTTCTGATATCCGTTGTTAATGCGGAGAGGTAAAAGAAAAAAAGAGATTTGGTAAGAAAAGGAGGATATACTAAACGATTTTTCTAACTAGATTATGCGGACAAATTCAATTGATGCAAAGTTGATTAAAAAAGTGAAACTTATTATTTGGGACGAGGCAACAATGGAACTCAGTTACACACTTAATACTGTTAATAAATTACGAAAAACTAATTTTGCATCACTCTGGCCCATAGTGTAATGTTCCTCTATCGAAAATAGATAAGATAGAAAATAGATAGACAATAAGCAAAATAATTGTAAAAACTGATTTTTGTGACCTTTGACCCCCTAAAACCTCGCTTAGCGTACATGGGATTAATGGTGACTTTTATCTCCTTAATTAAGACCCCAAGACGAAGTCCACTTTGTTTCATAAAGCTATCTAAATTTAACCCGTTTGCTAATTTTTTCCGACTCATTTTGTTGGGCTATTAAAAAAAAAAAATATTAAACAAAATTTGAATTTATTTTTTGTACTATTTTGTTAATTAATTATTAAGTTTATTTGTATTGTATTTTCATTTATTATCCTTTGATGTTGTAAATACATTTTTTTGTTATTTTTCTTGTCTGGCAGGGACAGGCTTAACCGCTAGTATTCTAATAAATTCTCTAATTGCAAAAATTTTAAATAAACTTTACGTTTTTTGCAAATTATTTCTTAAAAGCAATACCTCTATAATCAAACTCAAAAAAGTCTCCGTACAGAAGAAAAAACATTAAAAAGATAAAGTTCTGAAATATTATGGTGCATTAAAATGAGGTATATTCTAATTTCTAATGTTGTCAGGATTGCTTTAAAGTCGTTTCGTTAAATTTTCACTTTATTTACATTTCAAATAAGTGTCGGGATAATGTCGGTTCGAAAATGCCTAATAAAATCAAAGTATTAAAAATTGAAATGAGTAATGATTCCTTCAATTTTTCAAAATGTTCTCAAATTGTATCTAGGCTACTATCTTCTGTTTAAAATATTGTGGAAAAGTATACAATAACCGGGAAATTTAAAAACGTCTTCATATAGAGACCGCAGAAAATTTATTGATTTTCAGTTGGAGCGGAAATTTGAACGGATATGTGACATTATTCAGAAATTAGTGTCAGGGAAATAGTCAAGAATTGTACAAGAAGTGTAGACAAAATTTTCATCATCTGAATCAATATAAGGCATGTTTTCCGGATCATAAAGTTGATGATTTGTATGGCGTGAACAAAATACCGCTTGTGAATTAAAAAATGGTGGAGTGATGATAGGTGGTATAATGTCTGTAGGATGTTTCGGAAATATCATATTCGTGGAAGGACAATGGACAATATAATTAATTAAATATCATATCAAACATCATTTGGAAGCCAATGCAGTAAAATTAGTAATAAGAGTCGATTTTCAGTTTGTTTATGATAACATCCCAACCACTCATCGAAAATTTAAAGTGAATGGTTACGTGACAAAGTAAAAGAAGTGATTCCTACCCTCCTCAAGTCCAGGTCATAACCCCATAGAACACATATGAGGAATTTTGGAGAAAAAAATTTGTTAATATACAATTTATAACAAATCAATGTTCAAAAAATGCAGTTTATGCGGAATGGCGGAATTTTCACATCGAAATCGATAGTAAATCGGTCAAAATCAGCGAAAAATAGTTTTTTATATGTTTTCCCAAGGCGGTTTTCTTGAACTTGCTATTAAACGATGCTTATATATATTCTGGATCCTTATGAAATTCTGTGTCGATTTAGCCACGTCCGTCTGTCTGCCTCAAACACTCTCACGTTAAAACTAAGCAAAATAAATCAGCGAAATTCACTGAAAATATTCACTATTGTCCTAAGCAGTTTGGTATTGAAAATCAGTCAAATCGGTCCACAACGTAAAAAGTTATGAGTAAAAATTTCGGACTAATTCGAAAAAAAAAAGTTTTTTTCCTAATTCTTGAGTAATTTTCTACTAAAAGATAATGGAATGAAGTTTGTCACACGATATTTTCTTTACCCAGGGATCAAAAATGTTCAAACTCAAAACAATCGATTCAAAATTTTTCATAGTCTCCATACAAAGGTACATATTCTCGGAAATAGATTTATCGTTAATAACTTCGGCAAAAATATCGGTATCACCACGAAATTTTGCACATACATATGTATATAATAAGAAAAGAAATCATATTACCAACGTAGATCTGTATAGGTCGATTATTGGTCACAGCAGCCATATATTCAACATAAATATGTTTTGTGTATACATATATCACTTTGCAAAATATTTTTCGGATTGATCCATAATTGGGCATAGCTCCCATATAAGGCCCATTTCATAACTGTATGAAGATATCGGTATAAAATTCATCATTAATGTATATAAAGTAGATATAAAACACCCTCAGAAAATCGAATATTTCATTGATAAATAAAGATATCGGAATAAGTATATTTTGTGTATATAAGAAATCTTAAAAAAAATTAGGATCAATGCATAATTGGTCTTAGTTCTCATATAAGGCCCATTGCCATAAGTCACTTTTTCCAATATATTTCATTCAATTATAAATATATACGGACAAAATCCGACATACACAAAAAATATTTATAAAAATCGAAATTAAATTTAAGCAAACGATTGTTAAGAAAAAATTTGTGCATATTTTTTTCTGTGTGTCTATTTCCCTTATTAACGTTAATTATTAATTATTGTTTGTATTCTCTAATAATACAATTTCACCAAATAAACTTCAAAAAAAGAACATAAAAATTATTTCTTGAGAATGACTTCAGAAGTAGTGAATTTGGAATCAAATAAAAATGACATCCCTCCTATTACAAGCCTGTTCTTTTTGAGTTGTACTTCCATAGAGTAAATTCTACTTCCTTTTCGCTTTACGGCTCATTTAATTTGTTTTATTAATGATTCAAAGATAAAAATGAAAAAAAAAAAACACGTGAAATAGGGGTTGAAATAACTTTTTATTAAAGTATTCAATAAAGTGGACAATCCAAATGTGGCAAAATTCTCCAATCGTACCATTAAAAATTTTACTTTTTTGATTCCGATTGTACAAAATCTTTTTTTTTTTTTTTGAAATTTATGTCAATATGTATGTCATTTCGTGTAAACTGACCCAACTTTTAAAATCCATGTCTTAAATCCCACTAAGTGAGCCCAAAGCTCTTAAAGGAAATGGCCTGCCTATGCTTTCTGTTAAGAAAAACAATTTAAAAAAAATTTCCATTTTGAAAAAATAGGGGAAAATTAAGTGTCAAATATTGAAAAAATATGTTATTCTTGAGTTAAAAAATATTTTTTTTTTTTGGAAACAGTGAAGAAATAGCTCACAGAAATTAGAGTGTGTCTGCAAACTAGACAATAGAATAATCTATAAGATACTACTCTAAAGGCTACGCTATCTTTCCACGACATTCCGCTGTTGTAAAATTATTAAAAATTATAGAAAAATAACACAAAATAAATTAAAAGATATAAAATACTAGATTTTTGTACCCGGCGTTGCCCGGAGTAGTTTCATAACATTATACTTAAGTGTTTCCCACTCAGAGTAAACTAAAAAAATCTGCTTTATTTCCATAGAACAATTTCTAAAATTTTTCAACATTCAGAAATATAAAAATTTCGTTGACTAACATAACATAGCATTTCCGAAATAAAAAATTTTACTTATTTTGCCCCTCACTAAGAGATTGCTTCACAATTATTTTTTTGCCAATTTATAAACTTAAAAGATTCCAAAATTATAATTCTAATACTATCTAGTTAGGTAAAACTACATTATACATATGTATTTAACTTAAGAGAAAGAATAATTCTTGACTTAAAGCATAAAGTGCTAATTTTTCACTAACTTCTTCATGTTTCAAAAAATGCTGAAGGTCTCCTTATGAGGAAACTCCTTACAATTTCTTTGTGATCTTATATATATACACAAGAACAATATTTATAAAAGTATCAAAAATACTACCCATACCCTCTTTCTCCATTGAATTATTCCCATTTATGTTTTTTGTATCATTTCAGAAATCAATGTTGTAGAACATTTATTAAGAAAATCACGCCAGAGAGGAACCTTTTTCAAATTTCACAAAAGTCCAAATGCACATATCTCTGAAACTAAAAACTCATCGTCTAAAACTTAAAATATAGAAGTACAAATTTTTCCTGCTTTTTCGCCTTTTCTTCTATTTCGAAACGGAACTTTGCTACATAATACATATTTCAGACACTTTAAAAGCTTAATCAGAAATGCTTTTGCTTGAGTATAGGCAATAATTAGTATTTACTCCCAAAAGTACGAATTTTGTCCCTCTTTCACCCATATACCCTTTCTTGTCTCTTCTTATCCAAGTTTTGGAAAACAATATAGCCTATCACACCATACACCTATATATCTAACTATGTTTCAAATTTAAAGAAAAATTCCAGCCTTTTAAGTGTAAATAAAAACATTGTGCGCACGCGACAGGTCGCAATTTGCAACATAATTTGATGAAATTTGGCACATACTCTTCCAAGGACGAATCCTATTGAAAATGGTTAAAATTGGACCATTATTTCGCATAGCCCCATACAACCGCACCCCTAAATATGGCTTTTGAGCTCATAAATATGTTAAATGTTCTTGTATCACACCAAAAATCGGCAAAACTTAGTTTAATGACACTGCTGATTTTCGTAATGATCGGTCCTCATTTCATCACATGCCCCATATAAAGTCCCCTTCATAAAAGGACTTGATGGTTCAAATCCACTTATTAACACTAATATTACGGCGATATTCCACATAAATAACTTTAAAAAACTTAAATAACTTTAATGTAGACGTAAATCCCTTTACCAAAATTCATAAGGATAGTCCCATATTAACCACCTATCCCCATATAACCCTCTTTTAGAAAATCCCTTATTTGTCGATAAATTATTATTTCTGAATTAAGGTAAAAATTAATTTAAATGCTTTATTATTAAAATAATAATCAACATTTGTAACATAATCACTGGTGTAGGGCATCATATGGTCGGCCATGTCCAACTATAAATTTTTACTTGTTTATTATTTGTTTTATTTATTCATTGAAGTAGTTTGAATTGTCTGAAAATATGCATTTATTGAGTCCCTTTACGCAACAAATTCAGATTTCCCTTTTTTATCCGTTTTTTCCCCTAAGGCTGAGATTTCTAAATATATGTACATATGCCTGAGACTATCAAAATCATAGTTTATAATATTTTGGCTTTAGAATAGAAAAAACTCGTTCTTAAAGCACAAAGGTACTAATTTTTTCAGATTTTCGCCATTTGGCCTATTTGTTTGTCCCCTTTTGCTCCAATTTTCGCAACGGCACTTTGCTAATATATATTTCTAACTAATTAAGTAGTTTAATCAAAAATGCTTTTGCTTAAGGATAGACAAAATCAGTATTTACTATCAAAAGTACTCATTTTGCCTCCTAGTCCAAGTTCTGAAAAAAACATAGCCTATAACACTCTCCAAGTATAGATCAACTATGTTCCAAAGAAGAAAATCGGTCCAGCCGTTTAGGCGTGATTGACGAACAAACAAGCAAATAAACGAACAGACTTACAAAGAGATTTCTAATATATATTAGGATTAGGATGTATGTAAATATTTAAATGTCATTGTTTGACTCACGATATTTACACGGAGATTAACCAAGGATGGGGGCTGCGGTTTATCCTTATTAAAAATTTAGTACCCTAACATGTTGATTACACAGGCCAACGAAATTAAGGTTTGTAAAAACATTTGAAACCATTTCGACTGATTATAACGTATTTATAGCTGCTGAAACCGAATCTGGTATCTGTTTTTTTTTTTTCTATCACCCACCATTTTCTCGCAAAATGGCATCGAATATTTTGTTCATATATTACGAACATTTTATATAACTATAAAAATATATATACGTTTAAGGTTCAATTAAAATTTTTTCGATGTCATCATAAATATGGGTCTTCATTAAATATTTTTACTAAGTTTGAATTAAATATTTTCCTAACATAGCTTGAGTTTTCCCTTCACAGTTATTGGTTAACATTATTTGATTTTACTAAAACTTCAAATGTATGTTTCCTATTATCTTGGAAAACAGGTAAATCCCGGTATAACTTTAACGAAAATCATATAAAACGCACAGCCAAATTTTTAATATTAACTACCTACATATGTATTCTTTAAAAATGTTATATAAAATGCTAACTGTAAAAAATAAAGCCAGTTTTTCAAACATTTTAACAAAAAATTGTTTCTCCGAAATACTCAATATATCGACCTAATTTCTTTACTATTTTATTCCCTTCTTTATTGTCCATAATTCACATGATGATTTTCTTACAATTTTAAAATTTGCTTAACAAAATTGCTCTACGTTTGGAACTGGATTTTTGAAACTGACGCCTGATGGATTTCAAATTTATGACTATACCCCGAATATGGTTTACGCTATCTAATGTGAATAAAAACTCTCATTTAAATTAATATGAATATATTTAAAATGATGCCATTACTAGAATATTTCCCAAAATTTGTTAATTTATTTAAATATTTCTCAGTTAAGTGTTTTGTGTCACTAAATGATCGGAGGAATTTGTAACAACTTTTAAAATTTTTGACCGATTTTTGTGTTTTATGTGTTTTATCTGATTGAAACGGTAATTGTATGTATTATATATTCCAATTATATGCTGTCAAAATCCAAAAAGATAAATTTAGTGCCAAAATTAAAAACAAAAGTCGTTTTCCCATTCGGAACCGGAGCCTATCGCGCTAACTTTTTCCAGAATGCATTTCTATAACTTTAATTATAAGTCTAGAGGCAGATACGGGCTCTTCTGTAAAATTACAGAATTTTATATTTGGGCCTCAGGTATACAGTCGGAAGTACTAAAAGATGAAACTGTGGTGGGTGATACGACTTTTTTATATCCATGGTCGAAATCAGCACACCAAATAATACTTGGATTAGGGAAAATTATTTAAAAAGTTTTTATATCGTTGGCCTTAATATATTTTTTAAACATACAATAAACAAGTTAGAGTGCTAAATTCGGCTGAGCCGAATCTTAAATACCCTCCACCAGCTACTTTTATATTAAGACTTTTCTAATTGGTCAAATATTTGTAGAAATAAGTTATCTCATGTCTTAAATTGAAAAATCCCAAGATTTAAACAGCTTAAATCTATTACAATTCCAAGATTTATTGAACATTACAAACGCAATTTTCTTTATATTTTTATAGCGCTTAGCGATATTTAGTAATTTGCATGTATGCATGTGTGTGAAAATTTAAGGGTTTTCAAAATACATATATAATCTACACAAATTGCTAATGCAACTAGTTAAATACGGTTAAAGTGCTTTCAGGGGCAGGACCTAGATATGACCAATTATAGTCCGATCGTAAAAAATTCTTTAAGCTAAATTTCTGTACATAAAAGCTATATTTCAGTAAAATTTTATATCTATATCGTAATTTAGTAATAAGTAATGTGTGTTTAAGTGATTTTCGGAAGGGAACGTGAGAAATCTTGAAATAGAATTTTTGTATACAAAACTAATATTTGTGGCAAATTTTGTATCAATAGCTTTATTTGGTAATGAGTAATGTGCGTTTAAGAGATTTTCGTAAAAGGACCTTGTATGAGAGCTATGACGAATTATATATAAAAACAAAATTTCAAAATTCTGTATCTATATCATTATTTGGTAATGAATATTGTGCACTTAAGTGATTTTCTGGAGGGGACCTAGTATGAGAGCTATGACCAAATATGGACCGATCGTAAAAAAATTTTATAGTGTAATTTATGTATATAAGAGCAATAATTTTGCTAAATGTATGATATCAATATTTGGTAATGAATTATGTGCGTTTAAGTGATTTTCGGGAGGGAACCTTGTATGGGAGCTATGACCAAGGTTGGACTAATCGTGAAAAAATGTTGAAACAACATTTATGTGTACAAAAATAGTATTAATGCCAAATATTTTATGGGTATCACTATTTCCTAATGAGTTATGTGCCTTTAAGTGTTTTCTGAAAGGCACCTTGTATAGCAGCTATGATCAATTATGGACCGATAGGAAAACAATTTCACAGTAATATTTCTCTGTATATGAGCAATACTTCTGCCAAACTTTATAGTTAGTAATGAGCAGGGCAACCAAAAATATGCAATATCATATTTTTTGCTGCGCGTCGTGTGGAGACGTGAGTTAGCTATTTATCCTTTTCAGAAAATTTAATGAATTTTGGCATCGGTTTGTTAGAGCATTTTTTTGCATATTTTGTTCTTTACAGCATTTTTTTGCTTATTTTGCATTTTACAGCATATTCCCGCATATTTTACTCATAATCGCATATTTTTATTGCATATTTCGCTGTTTTCATCTAATTTTTTCATATTTTTTATAATTTTTAAATAAAAATAGATTCAAAATTTTTTTGGGAAATTAATAAATAGAAAATGTTTTCAATTTTTTTATTAGATTTTTTTTAGAAAATTTTATTTAGAAAATAAAAGTTTAAATGAAATGTTTTTAATTCCACCAATCATAAATTTTTAAACCCATACGTTTTAATTAAATTCCTTCTAATTGATAAAATTTTGTTTGTCAAATTTTTTTTGACCCATTCACTTTGAAAAAGATTGAAATAAAGCTTTATTTTATAATTCAATAACATTTTTATACCCTACACCACTATACTGGGGATGATATTATGCGTTTGTGCAGATGCTTGTAACACCCGAAAATCGGCTCAGAATCACTTTCCCCCAAATAGGGCCCTCGAGCTCATAATTATGTTAAATGTTTCAGGATCTCTACAAAAATCGGCACAACTTAGTTTCGTATTTTAACTTATACGAAACTGCTAATTTTCGTAATGATCGGACCTCATTTCACTCTTGCCCCCGTACAAAGTCCCCTTCAGAAAAGGACATGAAAGTCAATAATTCACTTATAAACACTAATATCACGAGAAATTTTGCATTAATATCTTTAATGTAAATCCCTCCACCAACATCTGTAAGGATAGGCCGATATTACCCTTGCCACCGTTGCACAGTGGTATAGGAAAAAAGGAGGGAAATAATTCGGTAACTTCTAAACGGTTTTAATGAAATTTGGTATGCACAAAGAGGAGGTGTTGTCGAGTTTAGGTTTTGAATTTGGACCTTATAGGCCAACCAGGGGCCCGGCGGGGGGTCCTCAAATTAGGACACCTCGGCTATGTTAAATTTTTAAAACGATCCTATTTCTTCATTTGAGTTCCGATTTAAAAAAAATTTCGTATATAGAATCTCCTCATCGAGCACTATAAAAAATGTCGTAGCAGTAAATTATCTCTTATAGATACTTGGATCTAACTTCGACGAATGCCTGACAGTGGCAAAGAAAGTGCACCAGAGTTTTACTGTCCTCTAGTTAGTTTTAGACTTATTCCGAAACTTTATCGGCTTTGGTGGTGGCCTTAGTATTTTGAATCTTATGTACCGATGATCAGAAAAGGAGTGCTCGTCTGAAACTCTCCAATCCTGAATTTCGTTTATAAGCTCTTCTGAGCACTATAAAAAATGTTGTAGCAGTAAATTATCTCTTATAGTTTAGGAGATATTCGCATTTGAAAATTAAAATTTTTACCGTCCTTACTTTAGTTTTTTGATAATAGCGGGTCCAAATATTCCCGATTTTCGCATTTTTTTTTATTCGCTTAACAACAAGTTTATATATCAAGCAGTGAAAGAATTATGTAAAAATCATGACTGAGTCCAAAGTTATAGGCATTTTAATTTAAAAAATTAAAAAAGGCGATTTTATGTCATTTTTTTGGGGAAAAAGTATATTTTTCTTTTTAAGTTATCTAAAAAGTTTCTAAGAAGATGTATATAGAATTTATACTTTTGACTTTACATAAAATACGATAAATGAATCAAAACCTAAAAATTTTTGATACCGAGGGACCAGGTCCATCCAAAAAAACCCTATTTTTTATGAAAATTCAATTTTGAGACAAAAATTCTCAAATCGCATAGTCGATATCAAATTATAGTGACCTGTTTTATATGACCCAATATGTTCTTAATCATTTTGTAACGGGTTCCGATAACCCCGCCCCTGGTATGGATATAATAGGCAAAAAACCAAAAAATCCCATTTTTGGGATTTTTTAAAACCTTTTTGGGAATTCCGGGATTTCTAATAAGAAAATTCGAAATTTTTATTTAATTTTGGATTTTGAGTAAAAAAATCTACCTAACTGTAAAATTTCATCAAAAAATATTCATAAATAAAATTTTTATTGCAATTTGAAAAATTTGTATCTTCGCAAAACATTTTTTAATTTTTTTTAAAAAAAGTATTCCGCGAATTTTTTAATTTTCAAAAATTATATACAGATTTGAAAAAATAGACAAAATTACTTTTCCATTGATATATAACATGCCTACCTAATGTTTTTTAAGTGACAAATTAATTAGGGAAAACTCAACATCTTTTAGAAAATTTACCTAGCACTATTATTTTCATCCATAAGGTTAACTCTTAAATTTGTTACATATATGGATGAAAATAATAGTGCTAGGTAAATTTTCTAAAAGATGTTGAGTTTTCCGACGATGAGGAGATTCTAAATACGAATTTTTTTTTAAATCGGAACTCAAATGAAGAAATAGGATCGTTTTAAAAATTTAACATAGCCGAGGTGTCCTAATTTGAGGACCCCCCGCCGGGCCCCTGGTTGGCCTATAAGGTCCAAATTCAAAACCTAAACTCGACAACACCTCCTCTTTGTGCATACCAAATCAAAATCGGATTAACCGTTTAGAAGTTACCGAATTATTTCCCTCTTTTTTTCCTATACCACTGTGCGTTGTTTTGTCTTTGTTTAAATATTTCGGAATTAAGGCCCCCTACTCACTGGTCGGCCATGCCCGACTATACATTCTTACTTGTTTGTTTTTCAAATATAAAAAAAATAAATCAATTTAATGTAAAGCAAAAAAATTAAGCTTATATATCATTTCCTAGAAAATTTTAAAAAAAGTCGAAACCCAGAGACCTAAGTTTACTTTTCTGAATTATTGAGCATCGCTTAATCCGAATCCAATTCTCCATGTTTTTGGCCATATTTAAGACCTTATAAATGCGAGAAGACACCTTCATTTATAAAATCCGTTGTGTGGTCCGAAAGTCCAATCTGTCGACTTTAAAATAAAGGTTGAACAAATTGAGGCAAATACGTTTGGCATAGAATAAAGCCAAAATTGAGTTTTTGTAATTTTATGGTTGTCCCAAGCTTTAAGTTAAGATATCTCGAAGAAATATAGAGATATGACAAGAGTTAAACCTTTATTTTTAAATCGACAAATTGGACTTTTTTATGTGCTCTCAAATATGGTAAAAAACCATTTTCTCATTTTGAAAATGAGAAGTTTTAAGTGCATATTCTGCATATTTTTAGAGCATATTTTTAGTTTTTAAGTGCATTTTTTATGCGCATAAAACACTTTTTTTAGAGCATATTTTTGGTTGCCCTGGTAATGAGTTATGAGCGTTTAAGTGATTTTCGGGCGGAGACCTTGTATGGGAGCTATGACCAATTATGGACCGATCGGAAAAAAATTTCACAGTAATATTTCTATGCATGTGGGCAATTTTTATACCAAATTTTATATGGATATCTTAATTAAGTAATGATTTATGCGCGTTTAAGTGATTTTCGGGATGGGACCTTGTATGGGAGCTATGACCAATTTTGGAGCGATCGGAAAAAACTTTCACAGTAATATTTCTATGCATATGGGCAATACTTATACCAAATTTTATATGGATATCTTAATTTAGTAATGAGTTATGAGCGTTTAAGTGATTTTCGGGAGGGGACCTTGTATGGGAGCTATGACCAATTATGGACCGATCGGAAAAAAATTTCACAGTAATATTTCTATGCATGTGGGCAATTTTTATACCAAATTTTATATGGATATCTTAAGTAATGATTTATGCGCGTTTAAGTGATTTTCGGGATGGGACCTTGTATGGGAGCTATGACCAATTTTGGAGCGATCGGAAAAAACTTTCACAGTAATATTTCTATGCATATGGGCAATACTTATACCAAATTTTGTATGGATATCTTGATTTAGTAATGAGTTATGCGCGTTTAAGTGATTTTCGGGAGGGGACCTTGTATGGGAGCTATGACCAATTTTGAACCGATCAAAAAAAATTTTCATAGTAATATTTCTATGCATGTGGGCAATTTTTATACCAAATTTTATATGGATATCTTAATTAAGTAATGATTTATGCGCGTTTAAGTGATTTTCGGGATGGGACCTTGTATGGGAGCTATGACCAATTTTGGAGCAATCGGAAAAAACTTTCACAGTAATATTTCTATGCATATGGGCAATACTTATACCAAATTTTATATGGATATCTTAATTTAGTAATGAGTTATGAGCGTTAAAGTGATTTTCGGGAGGGGACCTTGTATGGGAGCTATGACCAATTATGGACCGATCGGAAAAAACTTTCACAGTAATATTTCTATGCATATGGGCAATACTTATACCAAATTTTATATGGATATCTTAATTTAGTAATGAGTTATGCGCGTTTATGTGATTTTCGGGAGGGCACCTTGTATGGGAGCTATGACCAATTATGGACCGATAGGAAAAAACTTTCACAGTAATATTTCTATGCATATGGGCAATACTTATACCAAATTTTATATGGATATCTTAATTTAGTAATGAGTTATGCGCGTTTATGTGATTTTCGGGAGGGGACCTTGTATGGGAGCTATGACCAATTATGGACCGATCGGAAAAAACTTTCACAGTAATATTTCTATGCATATGGGCAATACTTATACCAAATTTTGTATGGATATCTTTATTTAGTAATGAGTTATGCGCGTTTAAGTGATTTTCGGGAGAGGACCTTGTATGGGAGCTATGACTAATTTTGAACCGATCAGAAAAAATTTTCACAGTAATATTTCTATGCATATGGACAATACTTATACCAAATTTTATATGGATATCTTAATTTAGTAATGAGTTATGCGCGTTTAAGTGATTTTCGGGAGGGGACCTTGTATGGGAGCTATGTCCAATTATGGACCGATCCAGAAAATTTTTCTCTGAAAGAATTCTATTGACATAAGATTTTAATTTGTAAAATTTTGTGAAGATATCGATATTGTGATGGAAGTTATTAACGAAAAACCCATTTTCCGGGAATATGTACTTTTGTATGGGAGGTATATGAAATTGTAGACCGATTCTGGAAATTTTCTGCACGGATCAAGATCTTGTGTAGAAACGAATGTATGGTGATTTTCATGGAATTATCTTGCATAGTTTTGGAGAAAATTACATTAGAATGTGTAAAAAATGCTTATTTTTTTCGAGGTTGTTTTAAATTTTGATTCATAACTTTTCCCGATGTGTACCGATTTTGCCCATTTTCAATACCAAACTGTACCGGATAATAATGAATATTTTGGGTGAATTTGGTTAAATTATATGGCTTCGTTTTAACGTGAGCGTGTTTTACACAGACAGACAGACAGACAGACAGACAGACGGACGGACAGACGGACATAGCTAAATCGACTCAGAATTTCATAAGGACCCAGAATATATATACTTTGTTGGGTCTCAGATGAATATTTCTTGGTGTTACACACGGAATGACAAAGTTATATATACCCTCTATCACCACTGATGGTGGTGGAGGGTATAAAAATAAAATAAATTGTATATAATATGCCGTGTTATATATATTTGGACTTCCCTAACACACGCTAAGAATTTGCATTAAAATAAAGCAGATATCTGGCCTCCCTATGGTATGCTATACACCAATAAGAATAAAGTATATGTATTAAATGAATAAGCATAGCATATTTTCGGGATGGAAATAATAAAAATGTGTTAACAGTCAGTGTTGCCAGAAAAATTTTAACTCATGTCTACAAAACAAAAAAAAATAATGATTTTAATAAAAACAAGTTAGAGTGCTATATTCGGCTATATTCGGCTATGCCGAATCTTAAATACCCTCCACCAGCAAGCTACTAATTTTAATTAGGTCCAGAAAAATTTATATTAATAGGCCAGTTCGAAAACATTTTAATAGAATGATTTATCTATACACATACTCATTTTGAATTTTATCCGGATATAATCATTTAATAACGAATTAAGTGGTGTTAAGTGAGCTAAGACAACTTATGGACCGATCCGGAAAAAAAAAATTCCGTAGAATGATTTATATATACAAAATACACATTTATGTCCAATTTTATCCCGATAACTTTGATTGTCAATGTGCATTTGAGTAATTTTCGGAAATGGTCCTTATATAGGAGTTGTGACCAATTATGCACCGATTAGGAAAAAATTTCGTATAATGATTTATATGCCAAAAAAATCAATACAATAATTAATGAAATATGTGCGTTTTGTGTCGAATTTTATCAAGATAACTTGAAATATGTGCGTTTAAGTGATTTTCGGAAGTGGGACTTATATGGGAGCTAGTAGAATGATTTATATGTACACAAAATATATTCAACTCGAATTTTATCACAATAGCTTTATTAATCAATGAAATATGTGCGTTTAGGTGCTTTTCGGAAGTGGACCATATATGGGAGCTATGACCAATTGTGGACCGATTGAGATCTACGTTGATAGTATGATTTATGTTCATATTATATTAGCATGTACAAAATTTTGTGTTGATACCGATATATTTGAGGGAGTTATTAATAATAAACTAATTTTCGGGAATATATTCCTTTGTATGGGGGCTATGGGAAATATTGGATCGATTGTAAAGATTTTCAACATAATTGATCACTGCCTTAAAATGTGTAACAAAATTCATAGAAATATCTTTGGTAGTTTCTGAGAAAACTTCAAAAGAATTAGGAAAAAAACGTAATTTTTTTCGAGGTAGTCTAAAATTTTTACTCATACCTTTTTACGTTGTGAACCGATTTTGCTGATTTTCAATACCAAACTGCTTAGGATAATAATAACGGGCATAGCTAAATCGACTTAGAATTTCATAAGAACCCGGAATATATATCAATGGTGGCCAAACATGCCCCTGCGGGCATTGTGTTATTCTCAAAAAAACAAAACAAACTAAACACAAAACAAAAACAATTTAGTTTAGTTGCTCTCTTTATAAAATTACTAGCGTTGCCCGGGTTTCTTCTAAAAGTAAAGAGAATATTTTTCTATCTGTAATGACTATACTTTTTTTAATAGATGTCAAAATTTCGCTTATAACGATAAAATAGTTATATTTTTCTGCATTTTGTTTAATACTTAAAGTCAGTTTCTGGACCAAAATGTAAACTAAAAATTTACAAAGGGAACTAAGGACACTTTCAAATTTAATTATATTTAATTAATATGGGAAGTTCCAACCCCCCCTAATAAATGTCCGCCCATTTTCCTCAAAATGTTCAAATAAATGTTGAATTTCTTCGTGCAAAATTTTAAGATTTTAGGTTTATTAGTTTCCCGACAAACGACAACGCCAAATTATTATTCAAATGTTCACATTGATGTTGTTCTTGCAAAATTTAAGGATTTTACCTCTAATAGTTTCTCAGATATACGAATTTATCTATTTAATTCATATGGGGCGTTCCAAGCCCCCTCTTATAAAAGTCCGCCCTTTTTTTCCAAAATATTCATATGAATATTAAAGTTCTTCGTGCAAAATTTTAAGAAGCTACCTCTATTACTCAGTAAAATATTTTCAAATGTTGGTAATGAGTATTGTAGGTAATGTAGTTATTTCACACATTGCTTGGTAATGAGTGGTCTTTATTAATAAAATTATTTCATTTTTTTGGATAGGATTTGTAGCCAGATGTATAGAGCGTATGTCTAATAAGGAATTAGTATAGAGTTTTAAACCTAGTCGATATTAGAAGATTTTTGAAGAAATATTGATTTGCACCTTTGTGTAAAAACTATTCCAAATAACACGATAAAACAACTTGTTAATGGAGAATTGGCTAATAGAATAGACTAATAAACACAGAAAATAATTGTAAAGCCGAGTTTAAATCCGGACTAGTCGTGTAAGCACATTTGTAACCAGTTATTTTTTGGTCATTGTCAAACAAAAATAAGTAGTTATTCACCCACTTTGCTCCAATATTACTTGCCTACTTACTGGATAAGTAAAAATTTTGCTATTTTTTTTTGTATATTTTATTCATATGGGAGGAGCAATGTCCCCCCATTGGTAGTCCGCCAATTTATTACCCAAAATGTTTACATGGATGTTAAAGTTCTTCATGCTGGTTCAGACAAAATTTGAGAACTCTATCTGTTATATTTTCTCATATATACTGATTTAATATTTTCTTCTTATGGAAGGTGCCACGCCCACAGGCATTCCGCCCATTTTGTCAACAAATATTCTTCTGGATGTCAAAGTTGCCCATACAAAATTTGAGGACTCCAACTCTTGCAGTTTCTGAGATATACGACTTCTAATACTAATTTTTAATGTGGGCGTGGCACGTCGCCCACTATTGCCCCTATTGCTAGTCGTACAATTTTTCCACCAAATAATCATATGGATGTCAAAGTTGTCCATAAAAAATTTGAGGACTGTAGTTCTACCATGTTCCGAGATATTCGACTTTTGAAGAAGTAGGCGTGACACTCCTCCCACTTGCAATTTCAAAATAAAAAGTAGGGTGTAGTTCCTTCCAGATATTGGAGAACATACACTGAAAATTTCAAGAAGATCGCTTCAGTGGTTTAGCCTCCTATAAGGTACAAACAAACAAATAAACATACATTGATTTTTATATATATAGATAGACTAGCTATACCCAGTGTGCTTTGCTACCCTAAAAGCAAAAAAAAAACCACTTACAAATGGGAAATTTCTTTAAGGAATCTAGATCTATTAGTTTCTTAGATAAAATATTTTGTTGTATTTGAGGACTCTAATTGTACCAGTTTCCAAGATATATGACTTTTAATAGTTATTTAATAAGTAGGCATGGCACCTCACCTACTTGAAATTTTAAAATAAAAAGTCGCCTATAGGAAGGTACTTTGAAATTTCAAGAAAATCGGTCCAGCCGTTTAGCCGTCTATGGACTTCAACCAAACAAACAAACCCACAAGCAAATAAACACACAATTCATTTTTATATACATATATAGAATTGAAGATAGATAGATAGATAGTGATATATAGATAGATAGATAGATAGATAGATTTAGATAGATAGATATATAGATAATAGATCGATAGATAGATAGATAGATAGATAGCGATCGATAGATAGATAGAATCGTGATATATAGATAGATAGATAGTAGAAGATAGATAGATAGATAGATAGATAGATCATAGATAGATAGATGATAGATAGATAGATAGATAGTTGATCGCTAGATGATAGATAGATGAGATAGATATCTAGCTGATCGATAGACTGATAGATCGATAGATAAGATAGATAGATAGTAGATAGATAGATAGATAGATAGATAGATAGATTAGATGATGATAGATAGATAGATAGAATGATCGATAGATGATAGAGTAGATAGTAGTGCTAGATAGATAGATAGATCGAAGATAATGATAGATAGAAGATAGATAGTAGAAGATAGATAGATCGATCTTAAAGATAGATAGATGAAAGAATAGATAGCTCGATAGAAGATAGATCATGATAGATAGATAGATCGATCGTCTAGATAGATAATGATAGATCGATAGATAGATAGATAGCATAGATGATAGATAGTAGATAGTGATAGATAGATCGCTCTAGCTGATGCTCGTGTAGATCGATCGCTAGCTCGATCGCTAGATAGATAATAGATAGCCTAGAAGATAGATAGGATGCTGATAGGCGATAGAGCTCGATGATGCTAGCGATAATAGCTGATCTATCGTAGATATAGATCTAGATATGTAGATTGATAGCTAGATAGCTCGCTCGCTCGCTCGCTCGCTCGCTCGCTCGCTCGCTCGCTCGCTCGCTCGCTCGCTCGCCTCGCTCGCTCGCTCGCTCGCTCGCTCGCTCGCTCGCTCGCTCGCTCGCTCGCGCTCGCTCGCTCGCTCGCTCGCTCGCTCCTCGCTCGCTCGCTCGCTCTCGCTCGCTCGCTCGCTCGCTCGCTCGCTCGCTCGCTCGCTCGCTCGCTCTCTCGCTCGCTCGCTCGCTCGCTCGCTCGCTCTCGCTCGCTCTCTCCTCGCTCGCTCGCTCGCTCGCTCGCTCGCTCGCTCCTCGCTCGCTCGCTCCTCGCTCGCTCGCTCGCTCGCTCGCTCGCTCGCTCGCTCGCTCGCTCGCTCGCTCGCTCGTCGCTCGCTCGCTCGCTCGCTCGCTCGCTCGCTCTCTCGCCTCGCTCGCTCGCTCGCTCGCTCGCTCGCTCGCTCGCTCGCTCGCTCGCTCGCTCGCTCGCTCGCTCGCTCGCTCGCTCGCTCGCTCGCTCGCTCGCTCGCTCGCTCGCTCGCTCGCTCGCTCGCTCGCTCGCGCTCGCTCGCTCGCTCGCTCGCTCCTCGCTCGCTCGCTCTCTCGCTCGCTCGCTCGCTCGCTCGCTCGCTCCTGCTCGCTCGCTCGCTCGCTCGCTCGCTCGCTGCTCGCTCGCTCGCTCGCTCGCTCGCTCGCTCGCTCGCTCGCTCGCTCTCTCGCTCGCTCGCTCGCTCGCTCGCTCGCTCGCTCGCTCGCTCGCTCGCTCGCTCGCTCGCTCGCTCGCTCGCTCGCTCGCTCGCTCTCTCGCTCGCTCGCTCGCTCGCTCGCTCGCTCGCTCTCTCTCGCTCGCTCTCGCTCGCTCGCTCGCTCGCTCGCTCGCTCGCTCGCTCGCTCGCTCGCTCGCTCTCTCGCTCGCTCGCTCGCTCGCTCGCTCGCTCGCTCGCTCGCTCGCTCGCTCGCTCGCTCGCTCGCTCGCTCGCTCGCTCGCTCGCTCGCTCTCGCTCTCTCGCTCGCTCGCTCGCTCGCTCGCTCGCTCCTCGCTCGCTCGCTCGCTCGCTCGCTCCTCGCTCGCTCGCTCGGTCGCGCGCTCGCTCGCGCGCTCGCTCGCGCGCTCGCTCGCTCGCTCGCTCGCTCGCTCTTCGCTCGCTCGCTCGCTCGCTCGCTCGCTCGCTCGCTCGCTCGCTCGCTCGCTCGCTCGCTCGCTCGCTCGCTCGCTCGCTCGCTCTGCTCGCTCGCTCGCTCGCTCGCTCGCTCGCTCGCTCGCTCGCTCGCTCGCTCGCTCGCTCGCTCGCTCGCTCGCTCCTCGCTCGCTCGCTCGCTCGCTCGCTCGCTCGCTCCTCTCGCTCGCTCCTCGCTCGCTCGCTCGCTCGCTCGCTCGCTCGCTCGCTCGCTCGCTCGCTCGCTCGCTCGCTCGCTCGCTCGCTCGCGCTCGCTCGCTCGCTCGCTCGCTCGCTCGCTCGCTCGCTCCTCGCTCGCTCTACTCGCTCGCTCGCTCGCTCGCTCGCTCGCTCGCTCGCCGCTTATATGTATGTTGTTTCTCAGCAGTTCCACAAAGAGTCAATGCATCCGAAAAATACAGTGATTTCCACTAACGTCTAACTACATGGTTGGCTTTAATTCGTCTTTCTTCACGGATGTACTTTTTATAAACGATGTTGAAGAGAGGACACTGTCTCTTCGTAATCTATGGGGTGACGATTGACTTCCTCGTAGGGCAAGCACATGTATAGTGCTAGTGCTTAGTCACTTGGGCAGTACATATGTTCCGCTAGTGCCGGGCAGTGACAAATAAAGTCACTTTTTTAGTTGTAGCTAACATCCCTTTTATAATTTCATTAAATACTTACTGAATTTTTAATAATGTATAAAATAAAGCTGCACAACATATGTATGTACATTAGTGGTGTCCAAAAATATCGATCTTGCACATATGGGTCTTATTTTGCTTAATACTGTCTAAAACTTACTGGTGTAGAATTTTAGTCAAATCGAATAATAGGAATCAGTGCTAAAATTTAAAAGGGTAAAATTGAAATTTTTGCACACCTCTAATGTACATATTGTAAATAAGAATATGAATACATTTAATTCTCTTGCATTCTTGTGTAAATCAACAAAAGATTAAATCTAAACGCTTTTTTCTTTGTTTTCATAATTGGAGGAAAACGAGTAAATGTTTGAAACAAAAACTTGTAACAATGTGTGTTAATAACAATAATAAGAACAGACAAGTGGTCATTCAATCAGTCCGTCACTCACTCACTAGATTGTAACACCCAAAACAAAAACAAAGTGCAACATTTACAGTCACTTGTTAAGTGACCTACATTATGAAATGAAATCTACAGTTGCAACCTGACCCAACTAGTCCATGTCCAGTAAATCGACTCGATGTGAGAGTGTGTGTCTATGTTGGTTGCAAACGAGAATAAATGACGTTCCTATATGCATTTAGTAATTTAATAAGAAATGGAGATACAATACTAACTTTGTCGCCGCTTATATGTAACATTCATTAATCCGTTTTGTGTCAACGCTATTTAATGAAACCAGATATTTTAAGTTTTAATTAGAGAAAATCAGATAACATTTTTTTAAAATTATAATGCATAAATCTTTAAGAAGTGTGACAATAGTTAAATATTATATTTTAAAAAAGTTTAACATAAAATCTTTTTTCATTGATGAGACCCTTTCCGGTATAAAATATATAAGGATGTGAAGCGTATTATATTTCTCGGAAATTTAGAGAGTTCGTTCTTGTATATATCATTAAACTATAATCCGCGAATTCATAAAGATATCAATGGTTTATTAATAATGATTTCCCTACAAAATTTCTTCAATAAACCATCGATAATTTTAATATTGCTTTTAAAAATAATCACCCTTATTATGTATGTCGAAGTCGAAAATCGACAATCGCCGTAGTCGAATTTAAATTTTATTGGTGTTATGTAATCTATTCGAGTAATTTTGTAAAAGATTATGTTGCAGAGGGTAACTCCCAAAGCAATTAAAAATGGGTTTTCAAATAAAACCGAGTTTTGTTCCGATTGAACAATAAAACCAAATGCCTTCATTGGCGGTTTATTAAGAACTCTTAACTCTAAACAGTTATTAAAAAACTTAAACCAATAAAAATTAAATATACATATAAGAATTCAATTCTAGCGGAAAATATGTACATCAGTAATTATTAAATAAAAAATGAGAAAGTAAAAATATTGAAAGTATAAGAGATTATTCAGGTAGAAGAGAAAGCATATTGATGAAAGTGGAGTATAATGTATTTGATTTCTAACAATGCACATTGGGGCAGCTATATGGGGAAGGTTGGCGATAATTCAATTATAAAAAGCATACCTTGGGTCGCTACCCTAACCAAAATTAAATACATACATACAAAATTTTGTTTACATTTATAGAAAATTAAAATTGATTTAAAAATGTTTTAATGTTTCAGTTTTTTACGTTCAATATCACACGAATAAATTCGCATTCAGGAAGAAGCTTGTATTTTTAATTTCATTCGTTTAGCTTCCACATTATAAAAAATTTCGAAATTACTATTTGAAAAAAAGTTATTTAATCAAAAATTTTATGTTTCTGTGTTCAATATTAAAGACAATTCAAAAAATATAATTTGATGAAAGAAAAAGTACCAAAAGTCCCTTTCAGTAGATTCTGATTCACTAAGGTCCCTATATTTTAAATTTTATATTTCTATGTTCAATATCGTAAAAATATTAAAAAGTACCATTGGAAAACGAAAAAGTACAAAAATCTCTGTCAATAAATTCTCATTTAATAATTCCGATTAATCGCTATAGAGAAACCAAAAGTACCATTTAAAGAATGGAAAAGTACCAAAGAGTACCCACTTACAGAATATTATTCAGTCAAAACCATGTATGTTAAAATTTATGTTCCTAGGTTGAATATTTTAGAAAATTCAAAAAGTACCATTTATGAGATAAAAAGTACTAAAAAGTTCTCTCTTAAATAATTTTATTCAATGAGGACCGTGTATGTTTAATAATCATGTGTTTTGAATTAATATTATAAAACATACAGAGTATCATTAAAAGAAAGAAAAAGTACCAAAAATGGAATAAATTCTACCTTAGTGGAAAGTACTAATAAAAATATTACAATTTTGCCCCTTTTCGCTTAGAAATATACTTTTTTTAAAATTAAGTTTACAAAATGTTCCGTATTAAAATCTATATATCACAGATTAAACTCAAACGATTCAAATCTGCATTCATTTGTTCCAGAAAAATTGTTCTTTCAAAAAGTTAAGAAACAATTTACTCGAATTTGGTCCTATATAGGCATTAGTACTTGAATTCCAAAATAATATTCCAATAGCTTATTTTGTGTGAGTATAGACAATTCTACTACTTTTTAAAATTTTATAAAAATTGGCTCAATGAGTTTGAATAAAATTAAATTTCCCATTTTTTCCCTTTTTGGTACTTTTTCCCTCAATGAAATAGCAAACATTTTGTTTCAATAAATACTACAGAGTTAGTCCGTAATTTAACAGGAATACTTCAATAAATCGGAAAAGTTTTCATAATGTGCTAAAAAAAAGTACCAAAAATACAGTTTTCTCCCTTTTACACCCAAAAGGGACTGAATTTTAAAAAAGTACGAAACAGGTGTCTCCTAGTTTTTGGAGATATATCCAAAATATTTACAAAAATGTTATTTTGTTTATTAGATAAAAAGTTATAAAGGGCCAAAAAAGTACCAAAATCACTTTTGTTACACATTTTCACCCCTTAAAAGTATGAATTTCAAAAAAGTACCAAACACCCATCTGATTATTTTAAGAGTAGATACAGCATTTAAAATTTTTCTTTTATCACTAATATTGTGTAAGATAATTAAGAAAACCTGTTTTACCCGTTTTTCCCCTTTTTTTACCCCTAAATGTACAAATTTCGAAAAGCCCCTCCTTAGTGGATCTACATAATCAAAAACACATCTACTGTAAAAATTTCATGATTCTATATCGCTGGAAAGCTGACATTTCCCTCCATGCAACCTCGTCATAGTTTTTTTCTGGACATTGTTCTCTACCATCAGGCGGAAGTTAAAGTCGGAGAAAAAGTCTAACAAAAAAAAATAATTAAATTTAGTTTCTTAATTAGTGTATGTTTATCATGAAGAAACTTGTTATAAAAAGTCTTGTTATAAAAAGTCCAAATTTTTAACAAATTACAATAAAATAATTTGTTGCTAATACATGTGTAAAATTTATGAACATTAATGTAGAAATGGGATCAAATCTGTAATTATTAAAAAAACATCATTTATTATTTTTAATTTTATAATTGAAAAATTTAAAAAGCAAAAATTCTCCAGAATTCTCCTATACACAAATTATTCATCAATATGTATAGTAACATATTCAATATCTAAATGTTGCTACAAATTGCCTATCTAAGAACTAGGCCGCTTAAACCCATTTCCTCTCACTATAAAATTTTATATATATTAATTTTAAAATCCTATATCACGGTATTACAAGAAGTTATAAAATTTATTTAAAATACATTTTGTAGCTTGGATTCTTATTTATTGCTAGAAATTAGTAATATGCGGAAATTTATGAATCCAGATTTGCCATAGCGCATTTTTAAGTATTTTTTTTAAATCAATTTTAAACTAGGATCAGAAAATCAACAAAAATAAATATAATCAAATTGAGCTAAATTAGTTTCAGAAGTAATTAATTCTTCGATTATTCCAAAATAAAACTAAAGATTTTTGAAAATATATCATAATCATTGAGAAAATCTTTGCAGAATCTTTGTTTGTATAGAGTTATATTACCTCACATTTTATTAAACTTTTTAGAAAAATATGTAAAGTAATGAATCAGTTTTATGTATATTGTTTCTGAATTTTTAAATTTTTACTTTGAAGTACACCTCATCCTCATTTTACAAAAGTTTGTTTTCAGCGTTAAAAGAAGGTAAGTTGTATGCCAGATTTGCTCCTATATAAACATATAAATGTGCATAAAGAAAAAAGTCGCAATTATTCCTAAATATAATTGAAGCATGGATGCGAATAAGGGCGTAAAGACCACCTTTTCAAAATCGCGTTTTTTCGCATAATTATATTAAACTAACCTTTTTACATCTATTCATAAAAAAATAAATTGAAAAATATAAATTTTTCGCTAAAATAGATAGTTTTAAAAGCACAATTTTTAATACTATTTATTTTTTTGGGTAAAAAATATTAGCAATTTAATGTATTTTTCTGTAAAAAATCGTATAAATTTTAATTCTAATTGCACCAAATTTGCAGAATGGTTGGAAAACATTTCAAATTTATTAATTTTTTAATTATATTGCAAAAAAGATTATTATTCAATGAATTATTTAAGTATGAAAGTGTGGACAAGAAGAAGGGCGTATATCCATAACTATAGTTATATTTTAAAAAATTATTATATCTTGTTATTTTCGGATTATTTTAGTTAAAGAGGTCCTATCCAATTTGATAATGAACTAAGATAATAATGTGGTTCGCTGATTTTGACAATAACGCAATAAGGTGCGATTTAAAGATTTTTCTAAGTACAATTTTTACTATGCTATTGTTATTATACTATTTTTATATGCATATTACTATAATTGATTGATTAATATACCAAAAAAATCTGAAAACCGCTTATAGCAAACAATTTTTTAAATATATAGAAAAATTTAACTGTCTCTAGACTGTTATGTTGAGGCTGTCCAAGTTTTATATAATAAAATAATTAAGAAGTATATAAAAATAACATTTATTTATATATACTTTCAACTAAAATATATGGATATATGCCCTTATTCCATTTTAGCAAAATTTCAAGTATTAATTTTGGCAAGTTGTGACTCGAATTTTTTACTGAGTTTTAGCACAGGTATAGATGTGAGTTATATTTATGCATATATGTGAAAAAAGTAGGAAAAAATGCCGATTTTAAAGTTTTATGATGTTTTTATCGTCTCCTGTAAAATTTCCCAAATGGTTTATACGCCCTTATTCGGCTCCATGCTTCAATTGTTGATGCACAAAAACATTTATACATATTAGTAATATAGGAGAAATTCTCTTTTCATAGATACCAAACACTTATATCGAAACCTTGTTTTAAGTACCCATGTTTTAAGTACCTTTGCCCCAATGTGCAATGCATTAAATTAACTTATGAAAATTCTAAATATAATAGCCAAATCTACCAAAAGACTCGAGATCATAAAAAAACCGGAGATGCAAATGTCTTGCAACAACAAAACTTTTAAAGTTAGTTGCCGAGCATTTGTGTGATACTCCAGTAAGGTCCCTAGTTATGGGTATCAAAAGCCATTCCGGTTACAATTGCTGTCATAAATTTATGCAAAGTGGAGAACATGTTCAGAATCTTATGCTTTTTAAACTTGAAAATAATGTTTTACGAACTGACGAAAGTTTAAGCGCACCGATATACAAATTACAATATAACAAATATCCAAATGCCGGTAAAGAAGTTACCAAAAGTGAAATCATTTCCATTCTATTACATACACGTAGTGTGCTTAGAGGTGTTGATGACGTGATGGATTAAAAAAAATCCAAATTTGAACAACTACAACACCTCATATCTCAAACTCCCCGCGAGTTTTGTAAAAGGCCACTTGGATGTGGATTAAAGGAATTTGAGCAATAAAATTCGACAGAATTTCTACAGTTTCTTCTTTATAGAGGAACTTTTATATTGAAAAATATTTCAGATGAAAGGCTATATTCGCATTTTTAGCAAGATGAAAAGAAATGCAAAACACATAACAAGTGCGCTAAAGCTGCATATGTTAATAATTTTGTGATAAATGTTCAAGTATATTATATTAAAATCACACTGACATACAACTTTCACAGCCTTTTTCACCTAGCAAATAATGCTTTAGGGTTCTCTAGACAATATTACTGCCTTTAAATTTGAAAGCAGATTAGGACATATACGCCCAATTGTATAGCAAATTTTTTGAACAATGCTTAAACAATTCTCATTCTGAAGAATTTCGCAAATTCAATTCCTTCTCCTAACAGTCTTCCCACTTAAATATTTGGCAAACAACGTACTTATCATTGTCCGAATCAAGGACACTTTTTACATCAAATAAAATGACTTCTTTCTATATTGACAATAAAATATTGCCACCTGAAATGCAAAAAGGCGTAACAAACAAATAATTTAAAATCGACTTTTTGATTGAAAGTGTTCCACTACATCAAAATACAAGTTGTTGCAAATTTTTAGATCTCAATTTTCAAAACAGCGACTTTATTAAATTTAAAAGGGCGTAACAACAAATTAGTAATTTTCACAAGTCAGAAAGTTCTAAAAAGCAACATAAACAATGTCTGACGTTACAGGGATCAACAAGAGACTTTGGTTTGTTAGTCAAATGCTCTACTCACTGAACCACTGTTTAGCTATTTTATTGCGCGTCAAATAATGGTTTTCACATACAAATTCAATTTTGTTTTCTTTTTTGTAAAACACCATTCTTAACACGCAATTAAATAAAATGTGCAAACAAAATAACAATGTCGACAATAAAGAACTTCTATGTCAGATTACTAGAGTCAGTAATTACTAGAGTACTTCTAAGTAGTGTAGACGATAAGTAGTAGTCAATGAAAAGTAGGTGGTTATGGAAGTACAATCCATTACCGAGTTTTTGGGGTTGTATTCAAACGTGTTTATCGATGTTACGATACAATACTTGTAAGAAGTTATCGTTTTTATAACAACAATAACTTTCATTTTATTTAGTTTTTTGTCTCTCCTGTAAATTTGTTAAAGGTCTTGTTACGCCCTTTTGCATTTCGATATGTAGGTTTTTTACTCCTAATACACCATATCTGAACATTTTAATATGTAAGTATTTTCCAAGCGAACAAAGCAGCTTATCAACTCTGTGCCCCGTTTCTGTAATTCTCGCATCGAGAAAATCTGTCGAAAAATTCATGATCATCTTGTGTAAAACAGAGTGAATACAAGAAATTTAAAAAATTTCTTATTAAATTTTAATGAGTACAGTTTAAAAATAATCAGAGTCACACTGTTAAAAACTGGAAGACAATTATATTTTAGGTTTTTTTTCGATTCGAGAAAATTACAGAAACGAGCTACTGGAGCCATCTAAAATAAACCAACATTTGCCATATCCTGAAGGTAATAATGCCATTAAATCTCAACCCATTTATATGTAGAAGCTGAGGCCTTTATATTGAGATTCAACAATTTTACTGATTTATAATAAACGCCTAAATGCATAGAGAAGAAACATGTCATTATTTTTTTGAAAACATAAAGTAGGCTCTTCACACATATGGGTACTGTGAATTCAACATATGACCTGTTAGAGTTCCCCACAGTCATTTCTCAAAAAATGTAAACAATAAGTTAAATATTTTTAATTAAAAAAAAACATTTTTGTCTCATCCTGGTTATTGGAGGGGCCCCATCGGATGCACACGGTGGCTGTGGGAAGATAATGTTGATAAAAGGACTGATGAACGGTGAAATCTATACTTCAGGATATGTTCTCTGCTGTTTCCGGAAAGACAAGAGATACATAAGTCGAAGTGCTTAATGAAAACACCTACCATGTTGGCCTTATTTCACGGTGATACTTTTACAACCACAGGGTGAGCTTATTCGACGACTCGCCACCGCCGCTTTGTACTTCTTACACGTCGGTGGAAATTTTTGTACATGGTTCTGCAGATCCATGTACAAGCACTTTGCTCAAGTACTCGATCTATATAATCTCTGGCCGTTGGTGCCCTGTAGCATAACTTCGGAGTAGCGAAAACGTCACATCCATTTACACTTCTGTTGCTTCGGCAACGGCACCGAACTTATCCCGTGTTATAGCCTTTACCGTGTATCAGTCTTTTAACCAACATTCTCTTCCCAAGACTTTGGGTTTAAACAACAGAAAAAACGTGTACCACAAGGGACCTCTCCAATAACCGGGACAATACAAAGTCCGAAATCAGGACAAGACAAAGTCAGAAACCGGAGCAAAGTCTAGTATGCCGGGACTATAAACACCACCAGTGTTTTCTCCCCGGGGAGAAAACTTTGGGGCTCAAAGTTTGGAATGAGTTAAATGAATAAAACACAGAATGAATTAGGTTCACATGGACTCCCATCCATATACTAGTAGTAATGTGTCACATTTTTTCTTGAATGTGTCTTAAAAATTAGAAGTATGCTGGGTTTAATGGCGATAGATGTACGATATTTTATTCGGATGACTCTATAAATATTCCCTTCTTTGTCCAGGTAAATGCATAGGAAAATGTCCAGTGGATGACACAAATCAGTTTAGTATTTTTGTGAAGTTTTTTAAGTTTTGAGAACATAAAAATAAATAATAAATTATTGTGGTTAACATGTCAGAATAATAAACTGAATTGTCGTTACCCAGCAAACACAAAAGGTTCACGTAAAGTCGAGAAAGATTGTAAATCAACCAATTTTTATTTTAAAACTTGAAATATAATGCAAACTTTAAATTCATTTATTTCTTTAAGTAACCGTTAATGATTAATATTAAATAAAATAAATAATATTTTTCAAACCTTTGATTATGTGTTTGTTGGGTTATTTCATCTATGGGGAATACACTAATACTACCATAAGTTGTTCTACTAATACATTCAGACGACTTAGGTTTTTGACAACAGACTTAGGTCCTTGACAGCAGAGTTTCCGCTCTATATACTCGATACCTAAATGTAGAAAAAGCCGGGTTTTTACCCTTTCTTTGAGATGATTTTGGAGATGTTTGACAAATTTCAAAAACAGATTCTCATTGAACTCGATTATACCTATCAGAAAAATAGTGTTCTTCCCAGGTATTGCTAATTTAGTTTACTTTGTCTCACTGTTTTATTAAAGAGTAACTGCAGTATATTTCGACATGAAAATTTACAAAAATTTATCATCGCTGATGTAGAATATGTGTGTGTTTGATCGAATGAATTTAGTGTGCACAAGGTAAACTCCTTTCCTTTTCAATAGCCATGGTCTTTGTCTGTACTGAACTAAAAATACTGCATACCAAAGATTTTCGTTCGCAACGGCAGCAACCAAAAACAGTGTGACTCATGAAAATAAATGTATGTTTTCTTGTTTGTCTCGTCCGCTACTTTAATCCTCCGTCGAATGAATTTAAGCTTAAAATAACAATAACAATAAGAGAAAAACTTTACATGATTAAGCAGTCAAAAGTTCAAGGAACATGATTTGGTATTTACTGTAAATTTTATAGACACAAAGGGCAATACGGCTTACAATGTTATACATATGTATGTATGGATGTATGTACAATTGTTTAACGAAGATTTTGGAATGTACATATGGATCATTTACTACAAGATCGGCATAAATAAAAAACTCCGTTTTCAGTAAAACATCATCGAACGTTTTATAATAGTTTACTATTTTTTTAAATATCATTCAGACAGACCGCTGGATTTGAAAAATAAATCCGAATATATAAAGTATTGAGAAAATGAAAAATTTTCCATGTGATTGGAAATAGAAGAATGTTTCAGAACTACTCCTGCTATTTAAAAAAAGTAGGCCAAGGTATGGCAAAATATTTCAATATATTGGGCCTTTAGGTTATAGGCAAAGAATAATGTTATAGGCTTTCAGAATATAAACCTTATCAGAATATAAAAAAATCTTTAAAAAAATTTACGTGACGAAGGTGCCCTACTTTGAGCCCCCATTGCGGCGCTCTTGGACCAGTTGTGGCTCCTATATTTTCAAAATCTAAACTGGAATACTCCGAACAACCGTTTCAAATGACATTCTATAGTTCTTTGCGAAAAAGTGAATTATCCTGAGGATAACATATTGTGGTTATTATAATATCAACGGTGTGAGATTTTTTATAAGTCAATTGTGGACGTTAAAATCATTTCCGGAAGGGGATTTTGTATGGGATTATGCTTAACTATGGACCCATCTTTACGAAACTGTGATTTTTTACTTTTATACATAGCTGTGATAATTTTGATGGTAAAGATGCCCTACAGGAAATGAAGCGATAATTGTCTAAAAGCCTAATACTAGAACAGTAGAAACTAGTACAAACGGGGTTTGAGTTTTTTTTTTTGAAAAATATTAGTACATACTAGAATTAGTTGAAGGGCACCACTTGCAGACTGATTTTTATTTGACATGTGTTTGAACTAGGGATGCCAATCGGAACTGCTTTTTAGAAATCCCGGCATTCGGGATTTTTAAATAAATCCCGGAATCCCGATATCGGGATCTCGGGATTTTCGGGATTTATAAATATCGAAAAATATAAAAAAAAAAATCAAAAAATCTTCATAATTTACCGACAAAAATAAAATTTTCTATTTCATATTGCAATATGAATACTCTTAGCATTTTGTGAAAAGAAAAACAAATTAATTCAAAGTACATACTAAGAATAAAAATCTTTCCATCCCACGTACTGAATAGTAGAATAAAAACCTACTTCTGAGAAAAAGCTTCTTATAACTTATAAATATAAAATAATACCCATTATATCCAAATTTACAATGGTTTCCAAATTTACAATATGATGAAACCTAATATTTAAATAGTATGTGTAATGGGGATCCATACGAGGCTATATAGAGCACCTGTACTGCACCTATATCTCCTCCACCTTATATCCCGTGTTCACTAACCCAAATAAGGGAATTATCTTCTCTTGACAGGTTGACTTCTATTATAGATTATAATGCACCCATTAGATATCCGATAGTATCAATGCCTGTTTATTGCCCTTTTTATACCCTTAGTGGGGATGGTATATTGGGTTTCTCCAGAGTAGTGCTTTTGTTTTATACTGTCCTTAAATACCCAGATGAAATTTGAAATGATCGGGCTTTTGATCCGAGCCCCTATACAAAGCACAGCTTTAAAAAAGAATTTATAATACATAAATACATTTTATGTAACCGTAAATTCGTTCTCCAAATTTTATGAGGATCGACTCATATGAAGACTTCCCCCAAGCATATTTCAGAAAAAATAGTTTTTTAACAATAAACTGCTAAAATATATCGGAGGCGAGGTATAAATCTATTATGAAAACTAAATTACATTTTACTCTCATAACTAGTGTATGGGGTTATATGGTCGGCCTTGCCCGCCTATAATTTCGTAGTTGTTATTTTTATATATCCGATAGTATCTATGCCTATTTAGTATAGAAATGAAATTTGATATAAGTAAGTCCCTGACTAGCCGAAACCTCTCTACCAAATTTTATGTGGATCGATCCATAATTGACAATACCCCTTCAAAAAATTACTTTAATGCTCATTACTGGCTTAAAAATACGTGTATAGCGATGAAATTCGACACACATATGTTTCATGCGAGTCAAAATCTCTCTACAAAGTTTTATGTGGATCGGTAAATAATTAACCCACCCCCATATAAGATCCCCTTGAGAAAATGACTTAAACGCTAATTACTGTCTTAAAAATACGAGTATAGCAATGAAATTCGACACACACAAGTTCCATGCGAGCCAAAATCTCTCTATCAAATTTTATGTGGATCGGGCCATAATTGAACATTTATAAGAACATTTTTTGAAGTAAATACAATTTGTTGAAATTTATATTTTATAAATAATAAGAACCAAACGTTGCCACAAGTCGAAGGAGGATATTTTTTTGTATAAATGTGTTCGGTCGGTCTATTATCGATAGCAACCGTACCTCAATTGATTTGTTAGTTGCCGAAATGAAATTTCAGATGGCAACCGACAGCAGCAAATTTCAGTAACCAAATTGGCAACTAGAACCATAGATAATACACATAGATTGCCAACTCAAGCTTTACCACGAAAAAGAGAGCTTTCTCTCTTTACACTTACATGTTCTGTGTGAATTCAACACAAAGCTACAACAACAAATATTGAATATTTGAAGTCCAAAATTCGCACATAAAAACGGTTCGGCCACAATTTTTATAACACAAACACAAATTTTATATTTTTTTACAATTATTTAAATATAATTTCTTCACAAAATTCTTTTTAATTTTCACAAACCAAAAAATTATTTTTTTAATTATTTGACATTTAATTTTTTGTTTTTCTAACATAGAATATTACCGTAGAAGGCCAACTCTCCGGGAAAAAACCTAACTCAGCTGTCAAAAAAACATAACTCTAAATAAGTATCAGTAACATAGAAAAATAAATAGAACTGAAACTGAGAATAAGAAATATTACTCTCTCACATGTACAGGTTCTGTGTGAATTTAATACAATTGTATGAGTATTTTTATTTTTGTTTACATAAAATAACAAAAATATGAAAGTACAAAATGTATCCGAATACACCATACCCTACCACATTGCGAGTAAGTAGCAATAAGTTATTTAGTATTTTTTAATGTAGAAGTTATATTCAAGAGATTGATGTTTGCTTAATTAATGAATGTACTACTCATTATAACAATATATAGTCAAAATTTCGTATATATAAAATTTGTTGAGTCGAATTTTATAAATACTCTATTCTTGTATAGCATGTACCGCTTACAAAAAAGTTCAATAGGCTAATTTATGGGCGGATTACATCATTACATCGACGCAGGTGTTACAAACTTTAAGACGTAAACAAAATACCGTTCCCATTAGTGTGGTGTAGGGTGTATTTTGACTGCATTTGGGCTGCTTTGAAATTAACAATAATCGTTCATATCAAGCGTTAATTTTAGCATTAGCACAATTCCTTTGGCAAAATAGCCCCTGCTGCTGCAATAAACACTGCTAAAAGTTATGTTTTCCCATAAAATTATTGAAAACATTTTCAGAAAAAAAAAAACAAATTTTTCAATCGTTTTTATTTTTTAATATTATTTTCAAGTGTCAATATCGACTCAACCCAGCAACCACAAAGAGTTTATTTAAAATTAAAAATAATTTTTAATGAAGATCTTTCTTACATTGGTCAACTGATATTGAATAAAAATGGCTAATTCAAACCATTATTTCATAAAATATCGAAATATAATATCAAACAAAAATATAAAAACTTTTTAAACGAAAGAGTTTGTGTTTGTTGGGTTACATATTTTTCAACTAATACATTCTCACGACTTAGGTTTTTGACAGCAGACTTAGGTTTTGTTATACTCAGTTTCAGTTCTATGTATACCTTTTCTATGATCAGTAAGATTTTCTTTAGAAGTGTTAGTGTATAAAAGCTTTTTACCACACATAGTTGCATAAAATCGGTCGAAATAATAGTACAATGTTTTTATAGCATTAATTTTCTTATATTATTACATTTTGAATTGTAGATTGCATTTATAAAAGCATGTTAATATTTTTCATGCATTTTATATTTGCTAAAATGTAAATTTCTTTAATTTTTTTCGATTTTCATAAATTTGTTTGCTACTAAAAAATGCTACTCTGCACCTTCAATTTTAAATTAGAAAAACAAAAAATTAAATGTCAAATAAAAAAAAATATTTTTTTTGGTTTGTGAAAATTAAAAAGTTTTTGATAAAGAAATTATAATAAAATAATTGTAAAAAAATAAAAAATGTGGGTTTGTGTTATAAAATTTGTGTCCGAATCATTTTTTTGTGCGAATTTTGGAATTAAAATATTGAATATTTGTTGTTGTAGCTTTGTGTTGAATTCACACAGAACATGTAAGTGTAAAGAGAGAAAGCTCTTTTATTCGTGGTAAAGTTTGAGTTGGCTATCTATGTCATCTATGTTTTCTAACAAAGAATAAATAAGAAATGAAACTGTTGTCAAAAGTACCTAAGTCTACTGTCATCCGGTACCTAACTCTAAGAATGTATTAGTAGAATTCTCAAGTCAACATAGTTGCAAAAAAATCGTATTGAAAAATATTGAAAAAAAATATTACATTTCAATTTGTACTTTGAAAGGTTTCTTAAGATACTTTCCACATATTTTATCTACAAACATTTTATAAACACGTCTATTTGTTTTTTTAATCTATAATATTGAAAAAATAAATTATTTATCTGAAATATCTTTTTCGTTTACCATACGAAAATTTACAACATTGTTTTTTTTAGTTTTAATTTCAACCAACAAAAATTCAATGTCAAAAAATAAAAAATATTTTTTTTTCGTTTGTAAAAAATATATTATTTTCGGGCTATTAAATGTGTTTAAATTGTGCAAAAAAATTATAAAATATAATGTTAAGTGATAAAAAATATTTCAAAGTGCTATTATCCTCAAATTTTCGCGAAAAAGTTTTGAAGTTTGGAGAGAGAATAAAATTTTTACATATGTGTTGGATTTACACAGCACTCGTCTGTGAGAAGAGCGTAATGTTATTGTTGTAAAAAAATGACAGCGTTTCACTTCTTGTTTATTCTTTGTTTTCTAATTTCAAATTCAAGGTGCAGAGTAGCATTTTTTAGTAGTAAACAAATTTATGAAAATCGAAAAAATTAAAGAATTTTACATTTTAACAAATATAGAATGCATGAAAAATATTATCATGCTATTATAAATACAATCTATTATTTAAAACGTATTAATTTAAGAAGAATAATGCAATAAAAACATTGTATTATTATTTCGACCGACTTTATGCAACTATGTGAGCATTTTAAGTGTGGTAAAAAGCTTTTATACACTAACACTTCTAAAGAAAATCTTACTAATACATATTTAGAATTAGTTTTTTTTGACAGCTGAGTTAGGTTTTTTCGGAGAGAGTTGACCTTCTATGGTAATATTCTATGACTAGAACTCTGTAAAAAAATAATATTTTATTTTTAAATAATAATAATTCAATGGATCTGTGTCATTTTTATTGGGTTTGTGTCATTTTTAATGGATCTGTATAATTTTTCCATGTTTCCAGAAACTTTTCAAATTGAAAGGCCATGATTTTCAAAATTTTCAAAAACAAAATCCTTAGAACTTAATTTCTGAATTTATTTTATATTTTACTAGCTATACTCAGCTTTGCTACCTTAAAACCCACCTAACGATTTTGGAGATTCTAACTGCAATAGTTTTCCAGATTTGCAATATGTTACATATGAGAGATGCCACGAAAATTATTGCAAGTTCGCCAATTTCTATCTATGTATGAAACATTTTAATAATCTAACAGTTTCCAAGATATACGAAATTTTGTATTTAATTCATATATGTGGTGCCAAGCCCCCATTTGAAAGTCCGCCCATTATTCTCTAAATTTTCACATGAATATCAATGTTCTTCATGTAAAATTTTAAGATTCTAGCTTTAATGGTTTCTCAGATACACAGACAAAATAATACATCACTGGAATGAATTTTGTAATAAATTGTATGAATCGGACATGACTTTTTTCCCAAACCATTTTCATTCAGAATATTAAAAGTTCATAAAATGTATGTATGAATTTGTACTTGAAAGATTTTTTTTGTTTTTTTACTCATTTTCGTTGATTTTCATAAAAAATTGCAATAATTGTCCGTTACCTATTAATATCTTCCTTTTTTTTTAGAAAATAATCACATATTAGCAATTTTTATGATAAATAAATAAAAATATTGGAAAACAAAATATGAAATAAAAACATCAAAAAATGTAGAAAAATTGTTTTCAATCTAAAAATCTTAAAGAGATAAAAAATTTTCCAAAGAAAATTTAAATCATTTTTTAACAAATAGAAAAATATAAACAAAATTTTTAATATTTTGTGTCAAGGCTTCTAGATTATGTTTAAAAATATAAAAATTAAAAAATTCATATCGAGCCCTTTTTGCAAAATGGGCGTAAGCGACTTGATTTTCGATTTTCGTTTTTTTATAGAAATCGATAATTTAGGTCTTGAGATGATGCTAAATCTCTGAAAATTTCGTAGCTATAGATCCAATGGTTTCAACTTTACAAGAAAAAGAAAAAAGACGTAAATACACATTTATTTTCTGTTTATGAATTTTGTAACATCAAGGTGTCGGTTACGTCTAAATTTTCTTTTAAAATATATTAAATTCATAGAAAAATTTTGAACAAATTAACGTATTAAATTTGTTTGTGAATGAAATGCAACATATCTGAGTATAATTGTAATAAATTCATGTAATTATCACTATGCCATTGCAATTTATGTGCTGAAATTTATAATTTTCTTTAATTTTTTATGAATTTAGTTCATTCTAATTACTAATTACATTGCATTTATATTACTAATATTTAACCAAATCTTATATTTGGCTGTAAATTTGTGGATTTCGGAAGGCGGACCTGTATATGGACTCTTAATGAATCAATAGTACCAGAATTTACTTATTTATTCGATATATGGTGAATTGTACTACCATGTATGGATATTAATGTGGACATCAGGGTGATTTTCAGAATACGGCCTTTAACGAGGGATTTGGTTAATTGTGCACCGAGGTCTAAAGAATTTAAACGAGTGATTAGTTTTGAAAACAAATGTTTTTTGTAGAATTTCATCATACTTTCTTAATTTTTGAAAGATTTATTAACTGTAAACTTATTTTCTGTATGAGGGGCATAGGAACCCATCCTAAAACATCATCATACATCAAATTTCGTTGCTATACTGATATTTCTATGCTCATAAAATCATTGTCTTAAAGGGTCGATATAGGGTCAAATATTGCCTGACATCTGTCATACTTCCCAACATAATTTACAGGTATATATAACTGACTTCTTCAACATTTTATAGCGATTGATACATAAACAACATATTTATGAATGTTTTAACTATAATCGGGGGACACTTGTATGGGGGCTAAGTGAAATCATGAACCGATTTTGCCCATTATTAACACAAAACAACATTTGTCATCAATAAGCATTTTTGGAGATTTTCATCACTCTAGCTCATAACGTTCGGAACCTATCCGGTTTTCAACAAAAAGACTGAAGTACAGACATCGCTAGATGATCTTAAAATCTTATGAAAAAATATTTCTTACAATCTTAATTTTCAGATTTATGCATAATATATAGAGATATACACAAAAATTAATTTTTTTAGACAGAGAATTTAGACGTAACCGCCTCATAAAAATTTGTCTCGGCAAAAAAGACGTAAGCGACAAAAAAATCGGATATAGCGTCAATATAAAATCGAAACAAACTGCATCCTACATTTTAGATGTAATAACATTTATTAACGGAGTTTTGGAATAATGCTATGTCCTACTTCGAAGATAATTAAAAAAAATGCTCTCCTGTAAAATTTAGTTTTTGTCGGTTACGTCTTTTGTGCGAAAAGGGCTCGATATAATTTAGGAACTTCTTCTTAAATATTATTAACAAAGTCAATGAAAGCATATTTATGCTGAAACTTTTTTCTGTGTAAACAAATTTTTCTCTTTTCTCCAAAATGTTCAGATGAATATTAAAGTAATTTGCGCAAAATTTGAAGAATTTTGTATTTAATTCATATGGGAGGTGACAAGTCCCCATTGAAAGTCCGCCCGTTATACTCTAAATGTTCAGATGAATGTCAAAGCTCCTTAAGTAAAATTTGAATATTCTAGCTCTAATAGTTTCTCAGGTATACGAATTTTTCTATTTAATTCATATGGCGCCCCAGATGAGAGTCCACTCTTCTTCCTCCATAATGTTCAGATGAATATTAAAGTTCTTCGTGCAAAATTTGAAGAATTTAGATATGTTAGTTTTGCAGATAAACGAATTTTTGTACTGAATTAATATGGGAGGTGCCGCTCCCCCATGGGTAGTCCGCCAATTTATTACCCAAAATGTTTACATGGATGTTAGAGTTATTCGTGCAAAATTTTAATATTCCAACTGTAAAACGAATTTTTGTATTCAATTTATATGGGAGGTACCATAAAAAGTATCCTATATAACCTCTTCCAGACATACAGAATATGCTGTGAACATTTTAAGAAAATCGGTTCAGCCGTTTAGTAGTCTATAAAGTTCAAACATACAAACAAACACACATTAATTTATATATATAGATATTTAGATAAACATACCAATTAAACTACAATATCCTCGATCCAATTATTCTTCAAAACAACTGTATTTCACATCAATCAGACGTTTCCCTGACATTAACATGTTTCTTGGATGAGCTGCGTCCCACTTCATTACAAGCAGATTACATATTTTTATTATTGCTTCTTGTTTGCTTTTTCAACTTATTACTTTATTTGATATCTTATAAATATTATTTTTATTTAAGTAAAATTTTTATATCTAATATAAAACACTTTTTATTAACACACTTGGAATTTATCAGAAACATGATTTAAAATTAAATTTTTAATTAAATGAACTTCAAAAATCATTTATTATTCTTATTTGTCTCGACATTGATCAGAAACTAAGTTCAAAAGAAGATAAAATAATTTCTTTTGCTAAATGTTTGTACGTATAACGGTAAAATTCGCCTAACTATCTTCAGAATGCGTAATCGGCGGTTTTAAAGATACAAGATAAAAAATCATCTGGTAATAATCAAAATAACTTTTAAATGTATCAGACAGCAAAAACGTGATAGATCAAAAAATCATCTGGGGGTATCATCACTCTTTGTAGACGTATAACTGTCAAAATATTATCGCACAACCCACGTACACATCTGGTTGATTGCGACAAATTGAACATTTAATAACAACTTATTTTGCTTGTTATTTTATGAGCTTTTGTAATTTATACTCCAATGATCGCTCAAAGAAATAAATATTGTTTTGCTTAAATTTTTCTTATATACAGACATACATACAAAATGCACATAAGTATTTACATATGTACATACATATATGTATACTGGTATTTGATTTGCATTCATTAAATAAATAGTTTGTACACAAATATCATACTAATTTAGTGTGCACTTTGAAATTGATATTATTTTTTAATGTTGCTACGTTCAAACATATATAAATACGTACATATTTACATACGTACTATATATATGTAGGTTTTTTTATTCGAGATCATAAAAATTAGAAATCATAATTTTGAATTGCTTGTTCGCATTTCAATTGATTATTTTTGGCACACATTATTTGAAGTTTTATGTAATTCCAAATCGATTGCGAGCACCTTTGCATCCACATCTTCAATTTGACATGTAATCTATAAAAGTGCCTTTAGACTATGAGACTGAAAAATCAAATGTAATTAAATTCCTATTTTAGTAAAGAGATTAAAAGTCGTATTATTTATATTTTTTGCGTTTACACTATTGGTTTAAGACAATAACAAAGTAGAATGGAAACAGCTGTATCTTTTTTTGTATTTGTTTACATAAAATACATCCCTGATCTAAAGCGACTTGCTTGTTTTTTTTTTAATCATCAGAAAAATGAAGAGAGCGATACGGCTGTAATATTTTCCATCTGTATTTTCTCTCAATGTGTGGCTTCATTACATATTGCATTTAGACTATCCCATCTGCTCTCTTCTACACAATATTTTGACAGATCATATTACTTGTGGTATAATGTAAAAGGGGCTTAAATAATTACAAATCCAATTTGAAACAACTGACTTATAATTTTAAATACATACTTTTTATGGGTTAGTGTAGAAGAGTAATGGGAGATCATTAGGAGTATAACTTGAATAATATTTAACACTTTTTTCGACATTTTTATTTTTTAACATTTTTGAAAAGAACTGTTGGTTAGTTTTAAATCCATGGATTTGTTATATCAACCTGATGTTTTTAACTTTTAAGGACGTTTCCCCTCATAATTTAAAAAAGCAACTCAAGAAATAAATGTATCATTAAACTTTGGATGTGTCTTGGTTTTATTGTTTAAGAAATTAAGAAATTTTATACTCGATATAACGAATAAAAAGAAAAAATACCTAAAAAAATCCAGCTTTTGATTTTATATTTATATTGTTAATATCAAAAACTTGATTGAGCAATTAGAATATAATGTAAAAATGAAAGAAGTCGCCCATATTCCTAATTTTAGTTATACTACATATCTGACCTATCTATCAAAATTCCTTACATTATAATCTAAAACACATAAATCTGTTAGATGTGAATTTAATGGTAAATTTAGCTTGAATAGTGTTTAAAAGGGATACATTGAAATAATACAATTTTACAGCAAAATAAATTATTTCGATACCCCAATATGGCGCAATATTCCAGGGTTTTGAAATTATCAGCATGAGACTCAAGTTCAGTTTTTCCTCAAAAGAGTTTAATTCTATCTTCTAGATAATAAAATAAGGTTAAGGAAATAGCAGGAAATTAAAGTTGTTAGAAAACTAAAATCCTTCACAAATTTTTCAATCCGTTCAGATGTTCAAAATGGAAAAACGTGTGCGTTGTTATCAGTTGTTTGAAATAAAATTTGAAGTAATAATTTCATACATTAATTTGAATGGTTTTTTGTCCATTAAATAAAGAAATTTACTAGAAAAAATAATTCCGATATAACGAATATTTCGATTTAACGAAAGGGCCTGACATTATACCATTCGTTATACCGGGATTTGCCTGTACCAAGCATTTTGAAAATAAATATTATTTTATTTAAATAATGGCATAATTGGTATGTATATACAAATTTTAATTCAAAATATTCGCCTTTGCCGAATCTTATATTCCCTTCACCATAGTGTGTTTAAAATAAGTTTAATTTTATAACTTTACTTCAGCAATAACAAGACACACAACAACAACTAACGTCAAACGAAACAAAACACACAAAATACGCAAAGCAAAAAAACCAACATACAACCACACACACGCTTTTCCAATTAAGCGTATCGTCATATGAAATCCAAAAAGCCCTATGTTACAAAAAAATCAAAATCGACTTTTTGATTATTATGATGCACAGTACATGTTCCTGCTAAATTTTACACTCCTACAATTAAAATCAACGTCCCTATCAAAGAAATTCTAAAAGGTTGTGTTCTAAAATTACATTAAAATTCTAAAATTCTTTTGAATTTTTAACTTCGAAACTGTGAAATGTTATAAGTTGGCATTAAATGAAACAAAAATGGCACTTTTAGCGAATCCTTGTAATTTAGAGATTATTTTATCAGTTTTAGAATTTTTTCAAAGAAAAATTCCAATTTCCTAAATCTTTATGAAAACAAAGAAGCCTTATGCCTTCCATGTTTAGGCCTATTTGACCAACAAAAACCGATTTAAATTTAATTGAAAATGTTAAACTTTACTATTTTTTAATGTAACTTAGGCCCTTTTGGGTTTCAGAAAAAACAAATTCTCAAGGACATAAGTTTCATATCTCCGTAAGTAAAACAAAAATCGCAAATTTTTCTTCAAATAATAATTTGTCAATAAGATTTAAGCTTAACTTGAGAAAATGTTGAACATTTTTGGTTTATTTATCATTTTAGAGTCTAAAATTTAGACGGTTTTTTGCTTCTCCTGAAAAATTTGTTCAATGTGACTTAGAGCTTTTTGGATTTCATATGACGGTATGTATGTTGTTTTTGTTTTTTTTTTTCAAAGCATGCACTAACATTCTCTCTTTTTGATTAAATTTTCACAGGTTGTCTCGGATTTTTGCTTTTACACAAATATCACTTTTTCTAAATTAATATTTTGCATAACAATTTTGTAAGTTTTTTTACATTATCTTATTGAGAGTATTGTTCCTTAAAACAATGTTACAAAATTTTCAATAAATCGCGATAATAAGTATTGCATATTTTAGACAAAATTATTACTTTATAATATAAAGTTTATATAAGAACTAGCATACCCTGGGTGCTTCGCTACCCTAATCAAAATTAAATACATACAAAATTTTGTTTACTTTTATAGAAAATAAAAATTTATTTAAAAATTTTTTAATAATTCAGTTTTTTACGTTCAATGCCACATAAATAAATTCGCATTCAGGAAGAAGCTTGTATTTTTAGTTTCATTCGTTTGGCTTCCACATAACAGAAAATTTCGATATTACTATTTGAAAAAAAGTACTATAAAACACTTCTTATTTAATCAAAAATTTCATGTTTCTGTGTTCAATTTTAAAGACAATTCAAAAAATATAATTTGATGAATAAAAAAGTACCAAAAGTCCCTTTCAGTAGATTCTCATTCACTAAGGTCCCTATATTTTAAATTTTATATTTCTACCTATTCAATATCGTAAAAATATCAAAAAGTACCATCGGTTAACCATTATAGAGAAACCATAAGGTACCACTTGAAGAATGGAAAAGTACCACTTGTTAAAATTTATGTTCCTAGGTTGAATATTTTAGAAAATTCAAAAGTACCATTTATGAGATAAAAAGTACTAAAAAGTTCTCTCTTAAAGAATCTTATTCAATAAGGACCGTGTATGTTTAATAATCATGTGTTTTGAATTAATATTATAAAACATACAGAGTATCATTTGAAGAAAGAAAAAGTACCAAAAGTGGAATAACTTCTACCTTAGTGGAAAGTTCTAATAAAAATAGTACAACTTTTCCCCTTTTCGCTTAGAAATATACTTTTTTGAGAATTAAGTTTACAAAATGTTCCGTATTTAAATCTATATATCACATATAAAACTCAAACGATTCAAATCTGCATTCATTTGTTCCAGAAAAATTGTGCTTTCAAAAAGGTACCAAACAATTTAAATGAGTTTGAATAAAATTAAATATCCCGTTTTTCCCCTTTTTGGCACATTTTTCCCCAGTGAAATAGCAAACATTTTGTTTCAATAAATATTACAGAGTTAGTTCGTAATTTAGTAGGAATACTTCAATAAATCGAAAATGTTTTCTTAATGTGCTAAAAAAGTACCAAAAAATACAGTTTTCTCCCTTTTACACCCAAAAAGGGCTGAATTTTAAAAAAGTACAAAACAGGTGTCTCTTAATTTTGGGAGATATATTTAAAATATTTACAAAAATGTTATTTTGTTTATTAGTTAAAAGTTATAAACGGCCAAAAAAGGTACTAAAATAACCTTTGTTACACATTTTCACCCCTTAAAAGTAGGAATTTCAAAAATGTACCAGACACCCATCTGCTTATTTTAAGAGTAGATATATGTGCATTTAAAATTTTTCTTGTATCACTAATATTAGGTAAGATAATTAAGAAAACCTGTTTTACCCGTTTTCCCCTTTTTTACCCCTAAATGTACGAATTTCCATTGTGGATCTATATAACCAAAAACACATCTACTGTCAAAATTTAATGATTCAGCCGTTGGGCTGTGCGATGATGAATCAGTCAGTCAGTAACGCTACTCTTTTATATATATAGATTATTAAAATAATTTTTGTAGAAATAATAACGAATAAAAGTATTTTAGAAATTGCTTTCGGGAAGTTTTTTCTACCAAATTGACAAATAGGTTTTTATTATCGGGACAGTATTAGCAATAATGTAGTTCTGTGGTATTTTACTGTCCAAAAATAGTTATTACCCTAACGTTCATATTTATATTAAAGTTAAACCGGGCATGTTAAGATGTCAGATTGCTTTTCTGGACAAAGCTTAGGAATATGAATACGTACAAGGGATCTGTGCAGAAAATTATGTTACAATTTGTTCGAGAGAAATTTGTAATTCCTTAGATATTCCAATATTAGCCATAATAATAATCCTAAAGTTCTTAAAAATGGATTTAGTGGAAAGAATTAACAGTCGTGGAATATGCTACATAGTTTATCGACCTTTAAACTACTGAAACCTTATGGCAACTCGTAAAACAAGATAAATCAAGAAGAGTTGGACGGAAGCCCACAGGGACTCTTCAGGAATCCTGGATGTAGCCTTAGATATCAATGAATATACAAGATATTCTTATTATTTTGATACCAAAAACACCCACTAAAGAATCAAAAATAATGCATTTTTAACCTATTATGAAGACAAACGTTGATTCCATTTTGTTCTGTCGCTTGAGTTTTGTACTCCCAAGTTATTTAAATAAATTTTACTTTTATGTTTGAGGTATAGCAGTTCTGGGCGGTATGTAGAAGAACCATAAGCAAGAAATGGGGCCTTAGTCCCACTCAATCAATTCTAACCTATGCTTCAATAATCTGGTGGACTTCTTTGTTTCAGCGTTCTTTGAGTTTTGCGTACATACTGCTTGGGTGTAATAAATGGTGCCAAGGATCTGGAAACGTTGCTAGATATTTCACCCGTTAAAACATATACATATAAGATATGAGGCGGCACTTACAGCCAAACGGCTCTTAACTTTAGGCGAAGTGGCCAAAAGCGGTTATAGGACAAGTTATCAATATATACTGGACACATTGAAAGGCTATACACAAACATTGGATGTGCCCTATCGCATACCAGATACAGAATATGTCGGGAACTTTAAGCAGAACATTGAAGATAATACCTGTAGATATCCGTTGTCATACGGATGGCTCCAAATTGGGGGAAAAGTGGCGTAGGGTTCTATATTGAAGACCAAGAAACAGTACATTCTGTTTCTTGGTCTTGATGTAGATCCAAATATAATGGGAGTGATATCCGATATATCATCCCTCACGAACACAGATTGGAAAATTCTTAAGAACTGCACCCAGGAAACTGAGTTTTTTAACATTTTAACATTTACGCTTTTCTTTTTATATTGTTTTTATCAACAAAACATTTTTATGAAAAGGAGCGTACAACAGGCCCGATATCCGTATCAATATAACTAAAAATTTTATAACATATTATAAAATTTTTAGTTCAAGTGTTTTATAGGAATGCAATTTCTTTTATTTCGTTATTAAACAAACAGTATGTAACTTGTTACTTCAATCCAAGTATGTTTTGACCGACACTGTATATATAATAAAATTCCACAAAACACCTTTTTTTAAACTAGTTTGTTTTCTGTTACCATGTAGTCTACTGATTTGTCATCAGATTATCACAGATGACGTACATAGATTCATTTAAATACACGTACATGAATACATACATATGTACGTATGTATTATGAGCGTATTCTAATTTAGTTATTTTGATCGAATTAGGTTGTTTTCGTACAAAACTTATAAGTATGTTCAATCAAAAATACATATGTACATAAATTCATATGTTATGTTATTTTTTCTATACATAAATAAATGACTTTGACATTTAACTTTTATAGTATATCGTCACTATTTTGGATATGAAACAATTTATACAGTGTTGCCAGAACTTCTTTTGAAAAAAGTGCTAAATGAAATCGGTCCATTATTTAACTTAGCGACGGACCTACCGATTTTGACTTTTTAGATCATAACTATATATTATATACTAGGATATCTTGAAAATGGCACTGCCGATTTTTGTAATGACCCAATCCCCCATATAAACTCCCTTCAGAAAACTACATAAACTTTCATAATTATCTTATAAATAACGCATGATCCACATTCGTCTGAATCCACACGCCTAATTTTGTATAGTTGTACCCGTAATCTTGTGTGTCCACTCAAAATACATAACCTCAGAATTATTTTAATCAGAATCATTCAAATAGGATCACCCGGTGGATTTTCGTGGTTCTACTCGCCGTTTCATTATTCCAAGAGGCCTTATGACATCCTCTCACCCATATTATTAATTCAGCCCTCGCTGCGTGGGCTAAAGCAAGTATACTCGCTCTTTCGCTGCCGACCTGATACCCATATGATGTAAAGCTTTTATCTAGGAGTGTATTCGGTTAAAGCTTTCTTACAATCAAATATGGTCTTAGTATATTTCGATAGTATATTTCTGTTTCTGGGTCCGTGTAGCAACAGATTCCTACGAGTAGTTTCTCTAATGTCCCACTTGATCATAATATTCTATTTAGGATACATTTTTCGAAGTTCCCGACATATTCTGTGTCTGGTATCAGGCACCTTTGTATATAACCTTCCAATGTGTCCAGTATACATGGATGACGTGTGCTATAACCGAATTTGGTCAGTTCGCCTAAAGTTATGAACCGTTTGGCTGAAAGTGACGCCTTATATACCTTTAAATGGTGGAATATATAGCAACGTTTCCAGAGCCTTGTTTAACATAGTGCTCATGGAACCTCTTATACCCAAACATGTAGCAGTTTCATATTACACTATGTGTCCAAAGAAGTCCACCAGATTATTAAAGCATAAGTTGGAATTGGTCTAATCACACTTGTACAAAGCCAGTATGTCATAGTAAGACTAAAACCCCATTTCGGGCCCACATAACGCCCAGCATCGATGAGTCCTGTTGATCCTTCCTCTAAAATATATCCATTTTAAATAGACAATGAAATAGACAGGAAGATACTGCCATATTTGCCTTTCTTGTGAATAGAGAGACTTGAGGGGTCTCGGTTGAGCCCAGCTTAAGGCCTATTCAGAGTCTATTTGGAGCCTTTCCCTAAGAAAAGAATCGTCTGCATGACAGACATGTCTAAGTCATTTCTCGGTTATGGTGTTTAGGAGGCTATTAATCTTTGATACCCAGAGTAAAGTGGACAAAATTCCATTCTGTGGTGTAACACGAAATACCCTTTTCCTTATATGTAGTTATATCGTAGCATGTACATAGTTGATCCAGTTAAGGAGCAAAAGCAAACATAAAACAATGCGCACGTTAATGAATTCACCTTCGATATCAATACATACCCCTAATGTATTCATTGACATCGGATTTAACTCCTCCGGGTAGCCTGAAGTAGCTATTGCTGCAGTAAGTATTGTCACTGTGGTGTCCTTTAAGGACTGGTGTTAGTCTTCCAATTGATTGATACCTTTACAATTTTGGAAAGACCGCTGCTCTGTCTTCTGTCTAGTAAGTGATTAAAAACTATCTTAGGTATTTCGGTGTCCTTGTCGGGACTTGCTGTAACAACACCCCTTCCAATCGGTTTTCGACCTATCGTGATTTTTTTTTCATAAACACTAATAGGAATTTTGATGTAACCATTATAATGGTTAGCTGTATATAGATAAGTAAATACTATTTGCTTTGCATAAGTATCACTAAGAATCACTTTCTTGAAGGGAAAGTTTCTCTTTTTTGCTTCCTACATATTAAAGGCCTGCACAAGATAACAATAATGCGACAATTTGTTAAAAAATATCGTGTGCATCATCATTTGTATCCAGTTATATTTTAACCTCGTCGAAAATAAATACAATAAGTAAATTTATGTAAGTAGTTTTCACTTGGCTCTTATGTTACTTTCCTGCTTACCCCGTAAGTATAGTTTTTGTGGGTTAATAGTACAATTTTACTAGTTCTGTACAATAAAAGTAATTTCAAATTGAAAGTCCTTTAAAGTATGTATGCAAATGCAAGAATTGAAAACGTTCCAAATATTTTTGGGAATACCAATAAATGAGAGGGGTAACAAAATAACTTTTTCTGTGAGCCGATCTCTTTGTACATATGTAATTATGGTGGATCCGAAGAATATTTACATAGGTGCAGAGTTTTAAACAATTTAATTAAACCTATAAACAATTTGAAATACATAGAAATTTATGAATGATCTGACAGTAATGAAATGTTGAAGAAATATATTTTAGATTCAATACACGTATGTACATATGTATGTATGTCTTTATTTACTTGCTTCAATAGTATATTTTATATACCAATAAAGTTGTTTTTTACCAAGTAATACCAAAAACCAGATTTTGCATTTATAATTATAACAATCTTATTTTTTTGATCTATATATTTATGCATGTGAATGTTATAATTAATACACATTCAGACGATATGACATTGGTATGGGTATTGGACAATGATAACCGTACGTATGTACGTACCGATTAATTCTTTAAGTGCTTTTTTGTTTTATTATTCTTTTTTTATATTGTATTAAGAAAAAAAGCAGAATTCATACAATTATCATATTTATTAAACGAGTTTTTTGCTTTTTATCAATATTTAATTTGTTGAAATTAAATTTATATCAAAATAAATGGTTTCGTTACATAAGATCCTAAGAATGTTTATACAATTTAATTTAATCTTTGTGGACAACAAACAAATTTGAAAGCGAAACCAACATAAAAAAAATAATGTGGTCAATCTAGTTCTAATGAAAGATGTTCTCCTTGGTAGCTAGGGAAATGCATAAAAGTCATATTATATGCGACACTCTTTTTAAAAAAGTTTTATAAAAGAGAGTTTTAAAGTGTTTGGCACTAAAAAAATTTGGAAGTACATAAAACGTCTTATTCAAAACATATCACAATATTCATTGCAATAAAGGAATTATTGTAGATAGGTGGCACACAGTGGCTCAAAAATAAATTTCTGAGCCAAAAATAGGTCAAAATATTGATAATAATGGAACTAGAGGAACTAGAATTAGAATTGAAAAAGTTGGAACCTGTTCACAAAGTTGTCCTTTGGTATTATGTATTTTTTATCCAACAACAATAGATTCTTGTGGAACCGATTCTACTGGAACCTGTTATGGAATTGATGAGGTGGGAAGCAATTAGCATACACGTTGTGACCTTCTAAACAACTCGGCTTACAATCAAGATGTTTATTTTGCACATACAGTAGCGAGCACAAAAATTGCAACGCGGGGTCATATGATCTTTGATTTTGTCTGATTCGAAAAAACGGTAATCAATCCATCTCTTCTTTTTGCTGTTTATTCTCTTAACTCAGAGCTTCCAAATAAGCGACATTTTATTTCAATTTCTATTACGCAAAGTGAAATATTTTATATTTGCTGGAAAAAGTGAACTTTTTTCGCGAGCACAAAAAATGCAATGCAATGAAATAACAGTAAATTTATGATTTTTATTGCGTTTTGAATGAAAGTTTCTTGAAGAAATTAAACAATACGAATATTATAATAGTAGTAATTATTATCTAATCAAAAAATAACTATTATTAAAGCTCTATAGGATAAGAATTCATGCTTGAAATTGGTTTGTTTTTTGAGTGAAAAATTTGACGTAAATCGATCTGTATTACGATTTCACCTGAGAGAAAGCGTGGAAAGGTAACAGATAGTGGTCATTTTTGGAAAACTACCACTTTTAGAGACCGTCACATGATTAAATTGTTCAAAATCGCCTCACGAAAGATGTCAGTGGACGTTGCTGGTTTCACAAAGGAGCATATGGGTGACTCTATTGGAGTTCAAATTGCCCGCAGAAGGTTTAACAAAGTGTAATTTGCTTGGAAAATGATTCACAAAGAAATCCCAGATTAGTAGAGTCAATAAAAAGTACCGCTTTGAGTTTGAGAAATGTGTTAAGCATTGGACAGGTGGTACTGTAAATGCTTGACATATAATCAGTGATTTCATTGCGAAAATCTCGCTTCTTGAACCACTCCAAAATGGATTTTTCGACATATGTGACTACTAGACGAATATATTGTCTTTGTCTAGGCCATCTAGTAAGAAATTTATGGTATCGGAGCCAAATAAATTTTATTTGCTTACGTCGTCACATAAGACCTTAACCCGCTGTTCACTTGACCAATGCTGATACGTTTCGCAAAATAACGGGGCTTGTTTTTCTTGACTCTACTGATGAATGGTTCCTTAGTAAAATGTTTTCCAAGCAAATTACACTTTATTAAAACGTCCGCGAGCAATGTGAACTCCAATAGAGTCACCCATATGCTCCTTTGTGAAACTAGCAACGTCCACTATCTTCTTTCGTGAGCCGATTTTAAACAATTTAATCACCTGACGGTCTTTAAAAGTGGAAGTTTTCCATAGACAACCACTATCTGTTCCCTTTCCATGCTTTTTCTGAAGTGAAATCGTGATTCATATCGATTTACGCCAAATTTTTCACTCAAAAGAACGAACCAATTTCAAGCATGGATTCTTATTCTCTAGAGCTTTAATAATAGTTCTTTTTGATTAGATAATAATTACTACTATTATAATATTCGTATTGTTTAATTTCTTCAAGAAACTTTCATTCAAAACGCAATAAAAATCATAAATTTACTGTTATTTTATTGCGTTGCATTTTTTGTGCTCGCGAAAAAAGTTCACTTTTTTTAGCAAATATAAAATATTTCACTTTGCGTAATAGAAATTGAAACAAAATTTCGCTTGTTTGGAAGCCCAGAGTTAAGAGAATAAACAGCAAAAAGAAGGATTCATTACCGTTATTTCGAAACAGACGAAATCGAAGATCATATCGTCACGCGTTGCATATTTTGTGCTCGCTACTGTACATATGTATATAAATATGGCAATTTTGAATACTATGATATCATAATGGGGCATTTCAAAAATTTTCGAACTGGTTTTCTACCTTACCCTTTCCGTTTTTGATGAAACTTGATACACACATTCTTTGTATAAATACGAAGTTTAACGTTTACCAAAATTTCCAAATTCATTACGGTTTAGGTTTCATTGAGGTTCACATTTTTTAAGATTTTTTTCAACAAGCATTAAATCGAAATCGGAGAGGGTCGTGTTCAAAATCCTACATTTTTCTTCGAAAATGTTTGCAGTTACCCTAATACAACTTTATTTTGCAGAAATTATAGTTATAAGTTAAGGTGTTAGCGTGTGCGCATATCTGAATAAATCTGATAAATATAAATTTTATTAATGTTATAACGTAAATTTTAATATAGTTACGCATTTCGACTGAATTTTTAATTTTTTATTGGTTTTACGCACACACGGTGAAGAGCAAAATAGAATATTTACGTTGCGACCAATTTGTAAAACAAACATTTCAAACATTTTTTTATGTTTCATACAACCAACTCACTCACAACTTCTTACAACAACCCTACAAACTTTGCAATTTCGTAAACAACCTTCTCATATTGTATTAGCGTTATAACTTGTTCCTTTCATTTTATTTTTGTCGAATAATCTCCATATGTGAGATTAGTTTTTATATGCATTATTCCTATGCAAACAAATTTATATTACATTATATTTAATTTACATTAAAGTATATATTTAGTATATGTATATTCAGGGTCCTTATCAAATTCTAAGACGATCTAGCCATGTGCGTCCAAGATAGGGAGCTGAATGTATTTTCCATTGCTGGTGTTTGTTTGGTATTGAAAATGGGCAATATCGGCCCATGTTTTAACCTAGCCTCCACACAAGTGGCCCCGGAATACAGTTCATGCAGAAATGAATAGTTTAAAAATATGCCATCCAAAATATCTCTACCTAATTTTAGAAGGATTCTTCCACCCTTGACCCTACCCCCATATAAAGAGCACAACGATGAAATTCGACATACATAAATAAGCTTTATACGAACTAAAGGCCTGCACAAGACAACAATAATGAGACAATTTGTTAAAAAATATCGTGTGCGCCATCATAATGGTACATGTAAATTTCCTTATCAGAACACTAATGGCTGACACCCGTTAAAAAAAAAATACGTGTCATACCACGTAGTGATAAGGCTCAATTTTGGTTATAACCCTATTGAGCACATTCAGATTATATAAAAATCTTTCAAATCAGATGGAAATCAAAGAAGTGACACGCGTTAAAAAAAATTTACGTGTTAGAGGTGGACTACTTTGAGCCGCCCCTGGAAATGTTAAGAGGTGTATTTCTAAAATTATATAAAAATCTTTCAAATCAGATGGAAATCTAAGAAGTGACACCCGTTAAAAAAGATTTACGTGTTAGAGGTGGCCTACTTTGAGCCGCCCCTAGAAATGTTAAGAGGTGTATTTCTAAAATTAAAACTCAAATACTCCTTAACTACTCCTATGTCAAATTTTGTCCCGGTCGGAACCGCTCTGCGAAATCACATTTAAAAAAACTGTTGTTTTTTTGTTAGGTTAAGGGTTTAAAAATTTCACATCTAACAAAGATTTTTTTCACTACGCATTAGGGTTCTATAAATCGACTTTCGAATAATCGAACAATCGACTTTTTGTCGAAAAAAGTCGAAGTCGACAATTTTGTCCCAAAAAAGTAACTCGACTATCGTCTGTGAAAAAATTCGAAAAGTCGACTTTGTTAATAAAAGTCGAAAGTCTGAAAGTAGAAAAGTCGACTATTTATAAAATACTTATAGTCGGAAAATCGACTTTTCATAAAATGCAAAAAGTCGAAAAGTCGACTTTTAACTAAATGAAAAAAATCGAAAAGTCGACTTTTCGTTTCAACTATAGAACCCTACTACACATGTTCCATATAGATACATATAACTTGTATAATGACAATTTTTGGGACTTAGTATTTGTAGTATAGTGTTCTAAACTTTAAAATTAGAAAATAAAGAGTATCATCACATCTAAAAGTAAATGATAATGCACCATTTTTTCCAGCACAACACATATTTTGATTATGCGCAAAGAATAAAATCGCACACCTAGTACAAAAGTGACACAACTCAAAATTTTATTTTTGCGTTTTTATATTCTTTAAGCCTTAAGTTTAAGCCTTAAGCTATACACAAGATACTTGTTTAACTCTACAAAAATATTAGTGTACTTTGTTGTTGTTAACTGTTCAAGAAAAAACGTTATGTCTTTCTTTATCTTTCAGAATTTGTAAAAAATTTGTTTCCTTTTCTTTAAAAAATTTTTTTGAGTTGTGTCACTTTTGTACTGGGTGTGCGAAATACTTTTTATTTTTTTTAAATATTCATGAGCGATTCATAGGATGATTTATGTTTTAAACTTATCTCCGCTGAGAAAACTTACTAAGAACAGGTGGAAGAAATTCCTCACCAAAAATTACCTCCGAAGAACCTAACATATGTGCCTTTGTCATGCATGCCTATTCCTGTTTTTCATGTGGGGGTCTGTGGAGCACATAAGGTTGAAGTCCAAGTCCTTGTCAAAATCAGCTAATATACTTATGAAAAACAATTTTGGATTCTGCATCAAAAGTTTATATTTTTATTTCAGTTTATTGTAATAGACTCTGAAATTCCTTAAGTTGAGTAAGTGTGGCTTCAAATACTTACATATGTATGTATGTTACTAAATTAGTTTGATATTGTTGTTGTTTATATATTCTTGCAATTGCAGATTTTATAATATATAATTGGGCAATCCTTGTTTTGACACATAAACATTACGATCTGAATTGACTTGGACCTCTTGTTGTACTCATGTTGTAGCAGCAGTTGATTATGATCAGTTTCTACGCCAGCAGACACATCATAAGTGGTAACTGTTTCAGTCTTGACATCTACTCTACGAGTAACAGCAGTGGTCTTATTTCTTTTGGAATCATTGGTAATTTTAGTTATTTCATCGCGTTTTTCGTTTTATATTTTGAATCATCCCTCAATGACTGCAATTATTATACCCTACACCACTTTAGTGGGGAGGGTATATTGGATTTGTGCTGATGTTTGTAACATACAAAAATATTCGTCTTAGACCCACCTTAAAGTATACCAATCGGCTTAGAATCGTTTTCTGAATCGATTAAGCTATGTCAGTCTGGCTGGCTGTCCATGTAAACCTTGTGCGCAAGGTACAGGTCGCAATTTTCAAGATAATTGGATGAAATTTGGCACGCACGTTTTATTTGACCTAAGGACGAAGCCTATTGAAAATGGTTAAAATCGGTCCATTACAACAGAACCCCCGAAAAGGGCTTCTGAGCTCATAATTATGTTAAATATACAGATATATCGATAAAATACGGCACAACTAAGTTTTATAGAAGTCTTGATGACCCTGCCAAATTTCATAAAGATCGGGCCACATTTGACCCTAGCTCCCATACAAAGTCCCCTTCAGAAAATTACTTGAATGTCCCAAATTAGCTTATAAATACAAATATCGCGATGCAATTCAGCACAATAAAATATTATGTCAATATAAATATATTCACAAAATTTTATCGGGCTTGGTCCATATTTGCCCCTAGCCCCCATATAAAGCCTCTTTCAGAAAATTAGTTTTTCATCCATAAATTGCTTAAATGTATCGGAACAAGGGAATATTGAAGATAAATGCTTTATTATGAAAAATAAATCACATTTAATATTCATAACTGGTGTAGGGTATCATATGGTCGGCCACGCCCGACTATACTTTCTTACATGTTTATATAATAACCGTTAAAGCTATAATTATGAATTTTTGGTACTAGGTTTCTTTGTCATTGTATAGAACCATTAGGAAGGAATTTTTGGAAACTCGAACGTTCATAGGATGAAAAAAATTTAAAAGTTAGTTTATTTAAGAAATTGGTGTTGGTGTGTGATGTTTTTGATTCCAAATGACATTGGCCATCACGTGGTGGTGTGCTAAAAATTTCTCCAAAATTAGTTATATCCCTAATGTACATAGTTTTTTGGTATGGCTGACAGCAACTAAAGAGTAATTTTGCACCGCGGGAATATCCGAAATCTAAATCTCAAGACTTCGATAGAGAGTCTCACCTCAAACGTGATTCTCACCCATGTCTGCGGTATCGCACCCTATCGATGAATGGGCGACAGCAAAATCGGAAATCAAGTGGTTCACATTTACCACTTGGAGATGGTAAAAATAAAAAACAAAAATGCACTGACCCCCTTTCTCTGTGAAAAGCCATCATATATGCATCGTTACTGAGCATTGTATGATTGATCGTAAGCCAGATCGCACGAGCTACCCACGTAACAGTTACTTAAATGTAGTATTGTATAGTATTAGAACTAGCCTGTAGCCTTAAGAAATCTCAGGAGGTCATTAAGTTTAGAACCAGATATCTCACCAAAGTTGGCTATGAAGTAAATGCCAGGGATATAGTTTCTCTTAGCGTCTAGAGCAGTGATTCACAGAGAAGACTCTTAACTTCCTCTGTATTCGCAACTTCAGCAGTGTTCATTGAAGGGAAGCCAGCCAGCCTAGTGTCTTGAATGTTTTTCTATCTACTTTCAGCCTTTTGAAGAAATAATCTGGGGATATGCTTTTGATAAAACCAAATGGAATTGCTACTGGAACTAAAATTAAAAGCAGATCCGGTTCAGGCTAGATAATTTGCCTGTTAATTAAGCAAGGGTAATGTCAGACAGACGATCCAGCCTTGACATTGTCTGACTAACAAGACTAATAAGGAACTAATATGTTGCCACGAATATTGAGATCATATTCGCAAATATTTCAGCCTAAAAACCCTAAAGTTGTTGGGAAGGCTTATCGCAGCTACTGAAACGGCGATAACAATATCTAGATCCGACTCGGTAATAATGTATTGCTAGTTTCCATTTTGGTAACGGTATCATTAGTTTCTACGGTAGTTATCTGAAATGAAGGTTAAAACTTCAAAATAGCCCTTTTTCACTTCTATTACACTTAAAAAGTAATGTAGAAGAAAATTGAAAGTTTATTCGTACCCTCGCATTTTTCTTCAATTTTCTATCACATATTACATATTATTATAGCGGTAACCTTGATTTTTGTGACTTGTTCTTTAAGAATTTAAAGCGGTTGGTCATCATTTACTTTTTCAAACCCTGCTACATATTTATTATTGAGTTATTAAACATGTATTTCGTCTACGAAAGCATTATTGAAACGATTTAATCTCATATGAGAGTTAAAGAGCAAAACAATGTTGTATTTGGTAAAACATACATATATGATGGTTTAAGAATTTCTGACTATGATCTCTAAAATCTCAACATCAACTCAAAAAATTCAGATTCTCTTCGAATGTGTGTTTTCGAAATTATTTATGTCGATGCTTTCTTCTCTTACATGATTCCACAGTATCTCTTTTCTGACCTACGACAACATGAATACCTGCCCGCATGATAAACTGCATCTCTTTTGCTTTAAAAATGAATGCAACTGCTAAAAGTCATTCAATATAATGCGGCTGTCTATGTAACTGCATCCATCCATTGATGGTATCTTTACGAGCAAATGAATGAATGCATAAATAAACGTGAGTGAGAACTTGGATACTTGGCTAAATAAAAGTAAAACTCTTCAAGTTATAAAATTAAATTACTATGCTGGGTTCGAACCAGTTGTACTCTTGACAGAAAACGGTAGACACGTACACGCTTAAACAAGAAACAACAAACGGTAAAAGACGCTAAAAAAGTGAACCTGGTTAACATTAAAGCCAGAAACGCTCAAATCAAGAGGTATTTTGCAAAACGTCATACCAACCACACAAAACGATCAACACACATCGAAACGGGAGATCTCAATCGAATTGTTATTTTAAAACACGTACGAATGAATACTAACCACCACCGCCAACCACCAATTTACGACGAGTACGAGCAACCAAAAACTCACAATACATTCAAGTAAAGTTCGAATATTCATCGATCTAGCAGCAACAACAAATAAATAACTAACTAATATGTATTGTGTGTAGTTTTTGTTTCTTATTTTTTATTATTTTTCGAAATTTGAATTTTTATAACTTTTATATTTAATTTGTTTTTTTTTTGCTTTTTTATACATATGCGCACATACAGACAGTTTCAATGCGATATCCACGTTTTAGTTTGTGTTTGAGCTTCTGACACTGTGGTCGATCGGTTAATCAAGTCAATTCGATCTTTGAATACCCGTGTATCTTAAATTTTGTTTCTTTAAGTTATTCAATATCAGTGTGTTTTCCGTACGTGTACGATTGATTTATTCATCTATCCGTGTAAAAGATATATCTAACGATTCCCATATAAACAACATTTATCGAGCGATAGATCGTAGTAAATATAACAAAAACTACAATATCATTTGTTAATTTTCCTTGTACATTGTTCATTTGTTGGTACGTTTGTTCGTTATTTTTTGTGCTTTGTGTTTTTTCTTCTTGTTTATTTGGTATTGTGTTTGTTGATGTTGTTGCTTACCCGTCATACATTATTTTGAAATTGGTTAGTGCAATTGTTGTTGTACCAGCGATTGCGATTGCTGTTTTTTGTTTTTGCTTCTACTACTGTTTCTGTTGCTTCTTGGTCTGAAGTCAAGTTAAATATCTGTTGCCCATTTGCCATTTAATATTGAGCATTAAGGTGATCAACAGTGGTACGGATATGCACAGCGGATACCACCGATGTTACGAACAAAAATATCTTCGTATTCATTTGTATGTGTGTATGTATGCCTATATCTGTGCGTATGAGAAACGCTAATAAAAACATGAAGAGAAAAACAGTATTTTAAAGTCAGTGATTGAATGACAGACGGATAGACTGACTAGTGGTTTGTTGTATGATTGAATCGTTTGTTCAGTCGGTCTGGTTTGTCGTGGTGTTAACATTTACAGAAACATACCAATTTGCGGTTTTTCTCGTACTTACAACGGGGAGTGTTGCTAACTTGTTAGCTTTTCGTATTTAACGATATTTGCACTGTTTTCAGCTGCATTCCCTGAGAGTTTTTGAAAAAAGCATCAATTATTCTTATATTGTGTGAGTTTGTACATAAATATCTATGTCTGCAACTATTTCTGTGTGGCAGTGTATGATCCCGTCTATAAGCGAGAGTGTGTGTTTTTATGTTTGTCTTTTTAGAGTGTTAGTACTCCTATGTGAATTTTTAGTCAATGGCAAAATTTTAAATTGCAGACACTATTGTGCAATTATAAAAAGTATGTATGTACATTCATTATACGTAGATGTAAGTGTGATTTTATACATACATATGTATGTATCTAGAGAGCAACATATGCTTGCAGTGAGTGTTTATGTTTGGAATGTTTTTGTTAAGATCAATTGATCAAGATTTTCTTGAAAAACTGTAATAATAAAAAAATAATAATAAATGCATAACTTTAAATAATTTTCAAATGTGTCATTAGTACTCGTACATAACATATTAAAATAAAACCAAAATAAAATGTTAATAATTTATTAAGATGTTTGGAAATCCCCAAGTAATAAAACCGATATAAATAAATTGCAAATTCAATACCTGTTTAAATAAATTAAAAAAATAAAAACGTTGCCAGATTGTACATAATTAAAATCATATACACCATACATAGATATAAATATTAGTAATTATAAACATTCCTACAGTACCGTGGATGTGACAAATCCACTTATCTGAAAAAATGTATTTTATAGGAGATCAAAAAACATTTTAAACATGACAAAAAATGTTCAAAATTTTTTAATAAGTTGATTTGATCGGTGCATTATCTTTGGATGAAGAAGGCATTGACTTACCCGACTAGATAAATATATCCGCCTTTATGTTGCTATGTTGACTACAAAAATTGTCGTATGTCGTTTTGTCAAACGTCTACAGAATATGTATGTACTTATACAAAACTTGAGTTTTAACTTTGTAGTTTACAACAAAAAATCACTAGCACACCGACCTAATTTGAAATTGGTCCAGCTCACGAACGATCATCGCTAGAGTCAAAATATTTTAGAAATCATCATAAAGTAAAATAAGTGTTTGTTGAAGCCGTGTACAATTTTGAATTATTCATGTAAAATCGTGTCCGTTTTGGGATATTTTTCAAAATCATTCCAGCTCACGAATGGTCAACACTACGCCCAAAATATTTTGGGTAACATTATAAGACATAACAAGCTATATTTTGAGAAGGTTTAAATGATTCTTGATTTGATTTTTTCTCAAAATATACATTATTATGTCATATGATGTTACCCAAAATATTTTGTATTTTGGCTTTCGTAATCCCAAAAGAGACACGATTTTACATCTCCATTTCAAAATTGTAATCGGCTTCAAAAAAATTTTGTTTTAATTTATAATGAGTCTCAAAATATTTAGAGAAATGTTTTTTTTTTAATTTTGGGGTCTTTGTTTTAAGGAACTACTTACACTTGTATATACATATATACATATGTACATATGTAATATCGGGTATCATTTAAAAGAGTTTTTTACGCCACGTATGTATAAAGGTGTACCAATCCAATATTATATATATTATAGTACCAATGAGGAATATTATAACGTTAAGAAAACTATTCTTCACTGTTGAAACATTTTTGGATGTGTATTTAGCTAGAAACAAAAATAATTTAGGAATAATCATAAAAAACTTAAATTTTGAGAGGGGCAAAGAGGCGTAACTTACAAAAAGACGATTTTTCTGAGTGAATCGGTCTAATAGAAATACAGACATTGTATGAATAATATTTAAATATTTTTGTTAATATTAACACCTCCACCTTCAACATCATCTTCAACTTAAATAGCAGATTTATTGCTAAACTCTTCTCAATTGTAAACAAAGCAGCATCATTCATCCTACAAATAATAAAAACAACTGATCGTTTTTATGAACATTATTAAAGAGTGTATGAGTGCAAAAACAAATTTAAATAAAATATATTTATAGTGAATTATTGTTAAACATCTACATATTTAGTTATCTACATTAACATATAAATAACTTAAACTATCAAAAGGTATGTAGTATTCCAAAACATAACTTTTATTTAAAATGGATATGAATCTGTCTGAATTATTGAGTGTGGAGAATTGTTCTTTGCATTTATAATTTTCATATTCTTATCCAAGAATATTTTGGCTATGCCAAATCTTATATAACCACCATCAAAGTATGTAACTTAAATTAAATTTCGGAAAAATTATTAAATTTTTGGCCAATTTTAGAGTGACTTTCGGAATAAGGCCTTTCACGTTGACTTGTTTCAATTATGGACCACGCTCTACAGAATAGAAAGAATGATTAGTTTCCTTAAGCAAATAATCTTAAATGATTTATTGACACAACAGAATTGCTGATTTATTTCATGTTTCAATTTTATTTTTATGAGCTAAAGTTCAAATTCATACTTCAAGTTGTTAGAAAAAAGTAAAAGTATAAACCAGTGTGATGTCACTGGTTTGTTTGCATCTAAATTATATTCAAAGACTTTAAAGTTCTATTTCTATTCACTGCTGTGAGTATTTGTTTGCATAAGAAATTTTTTTTATAACTTGTGAATTGTTTATGTAAACACACGGTTTATTTTTATTGTTTAAATACTACTTACTAATATATAATACTTATGCAATTATTTTAATTTTTTTATAATTTATATTAAGTGGGTAAGCAAAATTATATTAAATATAGAAATCAAATCTTACAAGAATTTTTGAATGCATATTTACATACATATTTATGTATTTACATGTATATTATGATTCAGGATATCAATCAGTTAATATATACATGTATATAAAATCATATACATACATAATTACACATATCATTTTATGCGTTTCGACCTGTCTAATAATTATTTTAATATTGTTGTTTTACACTAATACCCGTACTGACAGACCGACAATCTCTGAAAAGCGTACAAAAAAATATTTGCAGGGATGTTCTAACTACATTAATACTTACATGGAATCATCAAATTTTGATAATAAGTAATCTAGTAGTTATTTTATACATTACTTGGTAATGAGTGGTTGTTATTAACATTAACAATAGGAAGGATAGGATTTGTAGTCGTATGTCTAATAAAGAATTTGTTAGTGGTTCTAACCCTAGTCAATATTAGGTTTTTTTTTAAATTGATTTTGAAAAACAGTTTTTCATCAATAAATTGCAAAACTACATCGCAATTAAAGTAAAATTCAACATAAATATGTACATATTTTACAATAAACTCACAACAGATGTAGGGTATCATATGGCGGCCCAGCCCCACCATATTTTCTTATTTGTTTTTTATTTAAAAATGCTACGAGTATGTGATGTTTCAATAATTACTCCAAAATAAAAATGTAACACATTTTGTTAAAAACAAAAATAAATAAATAAAATAGTGTATAGTAAAAAATAAAACCGTATTATGTAATTTATAGGTTTGCGCGGTATACTCGTATGAATATAAAATAAAAATAATAAATACATTTCTTTGTTGCTTTTGGTATTAACCATGAATGAATGTGCAAGTATCGCAATTTGACCATCATTAGTTACTGTTTTGTCTTTAATGCGCTCCTAAAATTCATTTGTACCTTGCCAACGGAAATGAATTCCAAACATTTACGAGTCTTCAAATGTACAAGTACGAACATGATACACATTCATCCACACAAATATCTAATACAGTGAAACACACTTATAATGAATTTTAAAGGGACCTGCTAAATAACTACATTGTTATAAGAAAATAACGAGATATAATTGCATGGATTTATACATAGATAGCTAGTTTGAAAGGAGGATGTATATACGCCGTTATGTAGTATGATGTTACCCAAAATATTTTGGGTTTAGTGTTGTCCGTTAGTGAGCTGGACAGTTTTCAAGAAAATATCGTATGGGGGACACAATTTTTCATGTTCAATTCAATATTTTACCTAGCTTCAAAAAATCTTTGTTTTGTTTTATGATGGTTCCCAAAATATTTCTAGTCTATCGGTGATCGTTCGTAAGCTGGGCCAATTACAAAAAAGTCCCTTTTTAGTTATTTTTTTAAATTTTACAATTTTTTCTTAAACAAAATATACAATATGTGGTATAATTCGAAAGGTTTTTTAAAGCCAGGTCTAGTGGTTTGCAAAATTTACATACATTGCGCATACATTTTACTTTTATTAATGAAAAACTTAACAATTTTAAATATTTTGGAATATGACAATTATGAGCAGACGGTTATTTATGATTAATACATCATTGGACACGGCTTCAAACCCCCTTTCAAACGTTACCTCATATTGGATATTTTGTTTCAAAACAAAACATACACATACATCAAATCCGAAGAAATACACATAGGCCGCTATCGAGCCTGTTGTGCGCTCCTTAACCAGTGCCTCAGGTGGCAATCGAACCCACCACCTAGACTAGAACACTAAACACTAACCTATCGGAGGCCACATTTACACATACGTATGTATGTGTAATGTATGAGTATTTCGCACATTTACTCATAGCTCACAATTCATATAGTTATATAGTTCTATCCATTCTCAAAAATGTCTTCTAACTTCTTTGAGATTTGATTTGTTTAAAGTTATTTACAAAGTAGTTTAACGATGTTTTTGAGTTATTCCAATAATTGCTTATTCTACGAGGAAAAATGTATTCATGTACTAAGTATTATGACTTTAAAATAAATTCGTAGTAACCGAGTTTTACTGTGTCTAAATCATATGAGCAATATACGAACATGCTAGATAAATTTATACATATGTAGAAAAATAAACAGCTTCAATACACATACATATGTACATATTTTGAAGAAATTTTTTGTTATTGTTTTTAATCAATTTAACCTTAACAAAAAAATTAGGACACTGTCCGTAAAAACCTGATTTAGTTTAAATGACCACAAATGAAGATGAATTAGGCAACAAAACGATTAAGAACGTATAGTCGGGCATAGCCGGCCATATGATACCCTACACCAGTGAATATGTTAAAATGTGAATTATTTTTTAAAAAATAAAACATTTACTTTGATTTTTATCTTAATTCAAAAGTATTTTAACAATTTATTGATAAAAAAGAGATTTTATAAAAGAGGGGTTATATGGGGACAAGGGGTTAATATGGGCCTATCCTTATAAATGTTGGTAGAGGGATTAACGTCTACATTAAAGTTTTTTATGCAGAATTTCATAGTGATATTAGCGTTTTTTACCTTCACTTTATTTTTTGAAAGGGACTTCGTATGGGAGCTAGGGTCAAATGAATCCTGAACATTACAAAAATTGACAGTTTCGTTTAGGCTTAAGTAAAACTAAGTTTTGCTAATATTTATCCGCTTAAAAGTCTTATTAGGGGGTTACGGTTGTTCGGGGCTAGGTGAAATAATGGACTTCAACAGGCTTCATCCTTGGGTCAAAAGAAGGGTGCCAAATTTCATCAAATAATCTTGAAAATAGCGAAGTGTAGCGTGCGCACAAGGTTTACATGAACACACAGACGGACGGACATAGCTAAATCGACTCAGAAAGTGATTCTGAGCCGATTGATATACCAATATGATATACCATCAGCTCAAACGCATAATACCCTCCCCACTATAGTGGTATAAGGTCTAATAAAGGTTTTTATTAATGTGAATTTCAAAAACGAACTACATTTTTAATGCGTTTTAGATGTGATAATTTCTGGTGGTTAAATTGACATAGAGCTTTGTCTAGACAATCGAAATATGATCTAATTATATTAGAGGTCAGGGGTCATAGATATCACAAAATCTCTGCAAATAGTATATTGGGTACTGCTCGTCGTACGACTTTAGATGTTATTACAACTTTTGTAGAGAGTCCAATTTCCAATATTTTATTAAACTAACTTTAAAGCGCCATTATAACACATCAAATTGAAACTCTCAAACACAAACAAAAATAGGTAGCTTTTAAGAGAGCCAATTTGATTTAAGGGATATTTTTAAAATATCTTTTAAAACTCGTCGATCATGCTTTAAAGTTTAAACATTGTCTTAAAATTTTCTCAAATATCCACAATCTGTTTATTAATTTTGTTAATAAAATTTTTATTAAAACGAAAACTGAAACCGGTTCATTCTGAACATGTCAATTCTATTTTGTCAAAACCATTTTTTACACTTCATTTTAATTTCCATTTTTTGAAATCGTACCACTGTACAACCTATAAAGAATTTAAAATAATTAATACTCAAAAGTAAATACATAATAAAATATTTTTTATTAGAAACTAGTTTTGAACAAATCACGTAGTTCAGAATACGTATTAGTCAATATTTGTCATTTGGACAACATACCAATATTTTATTTAAATTGACGTTCGCAAAATTAGTTTCTTTTAAATTAGCTCTATTTTAAATTATAGAACAAAAAAAAGAGAAATCCGTATTAAGAATGCGATTTAAATTATCGAGAAAATTAGCTCCACGTAAAAATTATAATAAATAAACATTTTAAAGCAAGTATTAATTTTCTAATTTAGAAATTACAAATGACTTGTTTTATTTGTTTACATTTTACTTGCGATAATTTTGCAATTTTTAAATTCCAAAGAAAAAACATTAAAGTGTTCTCCTCAAAATTGTATGATACAAATGTTTCAAATACATTTTAGTACTTAAGGGGTTTAATATGTACTTCAGTTCTATGGGTTGTAAACCAATTTCAGACAAAAAATTAGGCTGATTGGATAACGTTAACAGGTGCCGCAACGGCTCTGAAGTTTGCAAGTGCATTTACAAGGGGAAAATATCGATTTTTTTCAGTTTTTGCTTAAATTTCGCCATAATGTGCACAGAGTAAGCATTTCGGAAAGATATAAAACACAAACATAGCTTGAAAACTTTAAAAGTTATAGCAAATTCCCCAGGCCATTAACGTGTCTAACAGCGCATAAATTCGAAATGTGGCAAAAAAATTTGCTTTTGTTACTTAAAATATACCTATAATTACTCGAATATTATTTTTTGCCCTTATAAGATAACTCTAACTCGTTCTCAGCTATGATCAAAAAAGTTTGTTTTTTTCCAACAGCTGTTTCAAATCTCCAATTTCAGTTTTTTTTAAACTTTGTTAAACGAATTTTGAAACTTTGTTAAACAAATTTTTAGATCTCATGGGGATTTATGGTAGATTAAATAGATAAGGCTATTAAACGGTAAAAAAATTAGATCAATAATTCTTACCGTTTAGCTGTATATGCGATTTGAACTCGGCGGATTTCGGGAAAATCGCATTTTTTTGTAATATTTTAGAGAATACGCATTAATTCTTTACTGTTGCACATTTTATATAAAGTATTATAGTTCAGATAATATAAAATATATATCCGAAGGTTTATTAAAATCGGACATTCTTAACCCATAAACTGTGGAGTTCAAAAGTCAAATTTTGCAATTTTTGTGATCCATATAGAATAATATTTATTTGTCGGCCATATTTACCAAAACTGACTGGAATTTATCGTATATAGTCCGATATTTAAAATACAGTGAAAAAAGTAGATTAACCCTTTATGGCACTTGGGAACAATATAACACCGAAGTTCAAAAATTCGAAAAAACACTCTCTATTTGAATAATGCTCTATATAATTAGAGGAATAACAGAAATAAAACAAAAAATTCTATATATTAAGTATAAAAATAAAAAATTACACTTTAACCCTTTTTGGCTATGGAGTAAACTTGAGGTGCACATTTTTAAAAGAAACATTTTGTTTCTAAAACTGATAATTTACGTAATCCTTTTTACGGTCGATTTTCAATCTAATATGTCAATCTAATATTTCTGTTATTCCTCTAATTATATAGAGCATTATTCAAATAGAGAGTGTTTTTTCGAATTTTTGAACTTTTTATAGCTGAGAACGAGTTAGCGTTATCTTATAAGGGCAAAAACTAATATTCGAATAATTATAGATATATTTTAAGTAACAAAATGGTTCTTAGAATATATCCCAAAAAAAGCAAATTTTTTTGTCACATTTCGAATTTATGCGCTGTGAGACACGTTAATGGCCTGGGGAATTTGCTATAACTTTTAAAGTTTTCAAGCTATTTTTATGTTTTATCTTTCCGAAATGCTTACTCTGTGCACATTACGATTTCTTTACAATAAAGTTCAAAATTTATTACTAAATGCCGAAATTTGAGCAAAAACTGAAAAAAATCTGTATTTTCCCCTTGTAAATGCACTTGCAAACTTCAGAGCCGTTTCGGCACCTGTTAACGTTATCCAATCAGCCTAATTTTTTGTATGAAATTGTTTTACAACCCATAGAACTTCGTTTTTTTGGAGCACTCTAATGTACATACATATGTATATGGTAGATATATCGCTCATTTACTACAAGACTTGCATAAGTAAAGTTGGTCATTTTGTGAAACGATAATTTGTTTTATGTATAAATATTGAAATTCTAAACGGAAGCAATTGTTCAAAATTCATTAACAGTAAAAATTCTTAATTTCAAGTTATGTTGAAAAATTTGGAACCGAAACAGAAGCATTTGTTCAAAATCCTCAGAATAATGATTCATTAGCAATAAGAAAATGTTGAATGAATGTTTTGGAAATTTTTTGTTAAAACTTTGGTAAAAAAAAATAAATTGTCAATGGCAACGCCATTGCTATGAAATCTTGTAGTAAATGAGCGATATCTACTATTATGTTAGCGATAGAACAAATATTTTAATATCTCAAATCATATGATTGATACTTTTCGTCAGCACAAACGGTAATTTAAAATAAGGAATAAATATTTACACGACGTTTAGTAAATTATCAACTGCATATGTACATACGTACACACGATAAGTAAAAAGAACATAATGTTAATTTTTCGAAATGTCAAAGTAAAAACTATATTCCAATAAAATACATAAACATGTTTAATTAACTAGAAAAACTTGATGTTGTTTAATTTTTTTGTTTGCTATTTCATTAAAAGTGGTTAGTTTCTGTTGGTCTAGTCGGTATTGGATCTGCTGTTAGAGCTATTAGTACGAAATTGTTGCTACTTTTAATACTCTTCGTTTGATGGTGCCACTGCAACTTCATTGAACTTGAAATTTCTTAAAATTCATTAAAAAAAATCATACTTGCTAACAACATTGCACATACATACATATGTATGTATGTACTTATGTATGAAACATTGCACAATGGTCGATTATTTAAAAACAACGGAAATACTTAAATATGTATACAATATTTTTACAGATTTAAAAATCTTCTTAATGAAATTTTATACTTATAGAGTTTTAGATCTATGTATATATGTGTCTTCTATATATATAAAACTGAATATGTGTTTGTATGTTTGTTTGTTTGGACTTTATAGACAGCTAAACGGCTGGACCGACTTTTCTGAAATTTTCATATTGTGTTCCTCTATATCTAGAAGGAACTATAGGCTACTTTTTACTTCAAAGTTTCAAGTGGTCGACGTGCCACGCCCACACTCAAAATAAGTAATAAAAGTCGCATATCTCAGAAACTGCAAGAGTTGGAGTCCTCAAATTTTGTATGGACAACTTTGACATCCACAACAATATTTTTGGATAAAATGGGCGGAATGGCTATAGTGGGCGTGGCACCTTCCATATGAAGAAAATCTTAAATCAATATATCTGAGAAAATATAACAGAATACTAATATAATTGACACTTTAGTGTCAATATGATTATTTAAGGCGTACTAGCAATAGGGGGCGTGGCACCCCCATATGAATTAAATGCAAAAATTCGCTTATCTGGGAAACTATTGGAGTTAGAACCTTCAAATTTTGTCCGAAGAACTTTAGCATCCATGTAAACATTTTGTGTAATATATGGCGGACTACCAATGGGGGGCGTTGCTCCTCCCATATGAATAAAATATAGTTTATCTGATAAACTAATAGAGCTAGCTCCTTAAAATTTTGCACGAAGAACTTTAATATTCATCTGAACATTTTGGGGAAAAAGGGCGGACTTTTATCACGTGGGCTTGGAACCCCCCATATGTATTAAATAGAAAAATTCGTATAATTGAAAAACTATTAGAGCTAAAATCTTCAAATTTTGCAAGAACAACTTTAACATCCATGTAAATAAATTGGTCTATTAAGAAACTAATAGACCTAAAATCTTCAAATTTTGCACGGAGAAATGGCTGGACATTCATTAGGAACCTCCCATATGAAATAAGTAGAAAATATATGTCTGGGAAACTATTAGAGCTAAAATCCTTTGACATTAATGTGAACATTAGGTACTAATTGGCGCACTAGCAAATTGGAACCTCCCATATGAATTAAACAAAAAATTTATATATCTGAGAAACTTTTAGAGCTAGAAAATTTTATATGAAAAACTTTGACATTTATTTGAATATCTAGGGAAAAATGGGCGGACTTTCAATGGGACATTGGCATCCCCCATATGAATTAAATACAAAATTTCGTACATCATTATATTAATAAATTTTTTCATAGGTTACATTAAAATCTAAATTAACGTTTGGAAAAATTGGCGAACTTACAATAAATTGCGTGGCATCCCCAAAATATAAAAAATGTATATCTAGAAAACTATTATATTTAGAATCTTCAAAATCGTAAAGTGATTTTTTATATACATTGATTTTAGGGTAGCAAAGCACAATGGGTAGAGCTAGTAGCATATATAAAAGATATTTTGGTAGAAGCATATAAGAATACCATTTAAATTTTGACATTTTAGTTGTTGACAGTAGTGGAAGCTTTGCCAATTGTTACAATTAATGAAATTTCGCCAAAAAAAATGGCATTAAAATTGTAAAATTTAACTACGATAAATGGTGCATCTATAAAAGCAACATTTTCAAAAATTCCATATATTATTGGTCATTATATTCGTATCTCTGAAAACACTATTAATAAATTAGTCGATGCATATAATGGATCGGGCTATTATAATATAATAACAATCTATATTTCAGATCGACAAAGACTACATGTAAGCCCGTTGTAGTAATTTTTGAAAGAGGACTTTTAAAAGGGGCTCAATTTTGGTTTGGTAACTTCTAAAAACATATAATTTTTATCGAATTTTGTCTTTTATACCCTACACCACTATAGTGGGAAGGGTATTATGCGTTTAAGTATACAGTATACCAATCAACTCAGAATCAGTTTCTGAGTCGATTTAGCTAACTTTGTGCGCACGCTACACATGATAATTTTATTAAATTTGGCACTTACCCTTCTTTTGACCCAAGGACGAAGCCTATGTTTGAAATCGGTACCCCCATACCCCCGAATATGGCTATTGAGCGCATAATTATGTTAAATGTTCTACTATTTCTACAGGGCTAGATTGCATAAAATCTAATAAGGACCAGAATAAATAATTTTTTAAAGTTGGTATGAAAAATAGGAAGTTTTAGTGTAATGTGGAATTTTTAGTATACAAAAAATAATTGGGAGTGAATACTAAAAAAATCTGGTGGCAGTGTGTTGTTTTTCTTTTATTATTTAAAACGTCATTAGGTATCGTATTAACAATGATCATTCAAACAATAACTCAGTTATGTATGAATATCAGCGGGAGAGAACGGTAATTGAAATGAACATTAATTTTAATTGGCTTTAAAGTTAAATATATAAATGCTTGAAATTAATGATTAAAATATGTAAATACATACATACATATGTTTGTTTGTATGTAATATGGCAGCAGATGGGTTAAAATTATTGTAGTAAGACAAAGATTCTTTTTTTATAAATCTTTAAAATGTTTATACAAAGATAATTATTACGAATTTATTAAATAAAAATTGCATTTTTTAAAGTATTTTTTAGTTCAAATGTACATATATTTAACCAATAAATGCCAAAGAAGGAATTAGAAAAATTAGATAAAAACAGTTAAATTGTTTTAAAGCTGGATGTCCACATAACGCGCTCTCTCTCTCTCTCTCTCTCTCGCTCATTTACTACAAGAGTGGCATAATCCAAGATTCGGTTTTTTGAACTAAATGTGTCATACTAAAGTCTTTCATACAGTATAATTAAATATTAAATTTAAATGAACCAAATATTAACATCTACTATCTGAATCTGGTTTAATTTTTCAAATCCCTTAATTTGTTCAAAGCCATTTTTCCCGAAACTCCTTTTTTTGGGATTACGCCAAAAAGAGCGATATGTATGTACATATGTATTTGACCCAAGTTTACTGCTGACAATAATATTTAATTTATCTATCTATATATATAAAAATGAAAGTGTGTTTGTATGTTTGTAGGTTTGTATGTTTGTATACATATTTGAAGTTTATAGACTACTAAACGGCTGAGCCGATTTTCGATTTTTTTGAAATTTGCACAGTGTATTCCTGTATATCCGGAAGAGGTTATAGGCTACTTTTTATTTTGAAATTTCAAGTGGGCGAGGAACCACGCCCATATTAAATCAGTATATCTGAGATAATATAACAGTTAGAGTCCTCAAATTTTGTCGGAGCCACTTTAGAGTCAATATGATTATTTAGGATAAAAAGTAGGCGGACTAGCAGCAGAGGGCGTGGCACCTCCCATATAAATTATATACACAAATTCGTTTATATTGGAAACTATTACAACTAGAATCTTAAAATTTTGCACGAAGAACTTTAACATCCATGTAAACATTTTGGGTTATAAATTGGCGGACTACCAATTAGTTGAGCGGTACCTCCCATACAAATTAATTACAAAATTCGTTTATAATGATAACAAATAGAACTAAATTCTTAAATTTTTGCACGAAGAACTTTAGTATTCATCTGAACATTTTGTAAAAAACAGAAAGGATTTTCATCTGGGGGGCTTGAAGCCCCCATATAAATTAAATAGTCAAATTCGTATATCTGAGAAACTATTAGAGCTAGAATCTTAAAATTTTACATGAAGAACTTTGATATTCATGTGAACATTATGAGAATAACGGGCAGACTTTCAAGGGGGGCTTGGCACCTCCCAGAAACTCATAAAACTAGAATCTTCAAATTTTACATGAAGAACTTTGACATTCATCTGAACATTTAAAAAGGGGCGGACTTTCAATGGGGTGCTTGCCACTTCCCATATGAATTAAATACAAAATATGGTTTATCTGGGAAACTCATAAAACTAGATTCTTCAAATTTTGCACGAAGAACTTTAATATTCATCGGAACATTTTGAAAAAAGGCTGATTTTCATTTTGGGGCTTGGAGCCCCCATATGAATTAAATAGAAGAATTTGTATATCTGAAAACTATAAGAGCTAGAATCTTCAAATTTTACATGAAGAACTTTGACATTCATGTGAACATTTAGAGAATAACGGTCGGACTTTCAATCCCATATGAATTAAATACACAACTTCGTACATCTGGTAAACTATTAGATTATAAAAATTCTTCATAGGTTACATTAAAATCTTAATTAACTTTCGGGAAAATTGGCGAACTTGCGACAATTTATGTAACAAATTGTATATGTGGAAAACTATTGTAGTAAGAATCTTCAAAATCGTTAAGTTGGTTTTTTATTTATATTGCTTTTAGGGTAGCAAAGCACACTGGGTATAGCTAGTTTTTTAATAAAACTTTGAATTTAAAACGAGAGTGAATTTTTAGTGTATTTATTTCATATTTTTAGTTTTTAAAAGTATTTATCATAATAAAACAATAATCTATGGTTGTATCATGGTATTTATTATGCGCATAAAACTTAGTAAAACTGAGTCTTACTATTTGTTTTTTGAATTATGTTTTTAAAAAATTATCATACGTATGTTCTCCCAATGTCTATGATTTTTAGTTTACAATATCGCTATCCGTAATGTTTTACAGAAAATTTTTATAGGTCATATGTATTACTTGTATGATACACTTTATAATGTTAAACATTTGCAAAATAAATATTTAATAAAATTAATTTTCCTAATAAAATATCCTATTTTTTCTATTATTTTTTCCTCCACTGTATGTTTAAGTTAGCACACTCATACACTAACATACATAAGTCTACAATCCGAAATAAACGATATACGAGTCAAGTTAAATGAATGAATGAAATTTGTTACAAGGGCAACTCAGACATAATTCATTCGAAATCAAAAAGAATTCATCACATCACATTAACAATGGCAAATTGATGAAAGACAACATAAAACATACAAACGTACATCTACTAACCGTTACAAACTCACACCATTCATAACGTAACAGTAAATCACTTCACATCAAGTGGCAATTTAGTTTATAAAAGCAAAGTCATCATTCAAAAATCTTACTGCTATCCTACAATTAATTTAACGTTTATTTTAATTAAATGACAACAACAAAAATATGAATAAAAGTCAATCTTAATTATAATATATCTTAATCTTCTAGATGATAAAAAACAGACGAACCTTTAAACGTCATCGTTAAATATGTATTGTCAAGATCACTTCCGGTAGCATACAAATAACATTATGTTGGTATAAGATTAATTGTAAGGCAATTTATAATTATTTGACTACTTTAAAGTTCATCGACCTGCTATTTATAATATACATACATACATATAATATACATACATATAATGTATCTTGTAAGAAAATTAAAAAAATCATCACGATGATTAATTAAAATGGACTAAAATATTTCTATTTTCATTTTATGCAAAAAGAATCTGAACAACGAATGTTTGCAGAAGTGGTTACTTCTGATCATTAAAGTAAAATATTACACATAAGTTATTTCAGTTATCGATAAAACGTTATTACCGAAACAATCGAAAAAATTTATTAATGAAAAATAATATTTTTTCGAACTTCTTACTTCACACCCTGAACAGTGTGAAGTATCATTTCCGCCTCCTCTTCAATCTCTTAACTTCGCAACGTTTCACAAAGAGCTACAAAACGTTAAATTTTTATTTATGAAATGATTTTTTTCGACAATTCAATTGGAATATTTGCCATTCATATTTATTCAGTTATAGGCCAAGCCCTTTAGAGATTAGGGCAATGAGGCAAAATATGAATGAATCGCTAAATCGCGACTTCATAACAATCTCTGAAGGGGTTCGTATTAATAGAGTGTATTTCAACGCCCGCAAGACTCAATGTTGTTTTTTAACACATAAGCACATGGCAGATAACGTTGTTTTAATATTTATGGGTTGTATAAATATTAAGGAATTGGAAACACTTAATGTTCTAGGCATGAAAATACAGTGCGATGTCCGCTGGAATAAACACAATTTTCAAGTGTCAAAAGAAGTATTCAAGTGTCTAGGTTTATTGAAACGATGTAATGCTTACTTCACGCCATATGATCTCCTTATTATTTATATCCGCCCGAAAATGGAATACAACTCTCATATATGGGCCCGAGCTTCAAAGTGTATTTTGGAGCTACTCGATTGATTCACTGGAGCACCGTCGCAACCTTGGCCGTATTTCACTGTTCTATCGATATTACAATGAACTGTTTTCCTTTTAAATTAGGGAACTTGTTCCCGATATCCGTATACACACGACTTTCATCAAGAACACACCCATTTGGGGTCGATTGACCAGTGGACCGCACAAGGCATTACAGAGAGAATTCATTCTTCAGCCGCACCGTTCGTATGCGAAACAAACTTCCTGCAAAAGTATTCCCTGCTGTCCGATGTAAGAAGATTTAAATCAAATGCCCACAAAAACTACTCCCTCTATCCCCCTCCAACAACCTATTTTCTTAGTCCCAACACAATGCACAGCATAAGTAGGAGTCATCCCATATGTGCTGGTCCAAGAAAAAATAAAAAGAAGACCGATATGAAATGATTTTTTTGGAAATTTCTTTTTTCAAAAATTTTCAAAATAAAAAAATCTTAATAATAATAATTCTACAATTAATTATTTTCAGGTACACAAACAAAATGTCATTTTCCACTTTGTAATACTATTTATTATAGTTGGTAAACGGTTATTGGTTTGATCAGAATTTGTCCACGCGTGTCTTTAATGTACTAAATGGCATAAAAAGATCCGACCGTGAAATTAGACAGAAGTGAGAGTGACTGACGACTGTCAACGGAGGAAAGCAAAAACGACAAGAGAACACAAATAAAAATCGAACAAAAAAATCTATGGACTAAAATGGATTACAGTTATAGACTGTTATGGCTCTTTGGCGTTTTACTTGGTAAGTAATTGGTTAGTTGGTTGGTTGGTAAAAGACCTTTTTAGTCGCATAATAAAACTCAACTGCTAACTTGTATATATTCGTATGCTTGTGTAGATAGTACTAACCTAGAAATATACTAAATATAAATAAGAAAATAAAACTTGCATTCTATTTAATTAATATTCAAGACAACAAATTACAAAAAAAATAGTAAAACTAAAAAGTTATACGCACACAACCAACCTAGTACTAGTACTCGTACTATGTATGTGTGTATACTGTACATTGTAAATGCAGACTAGTTAATTACTAACTAGTAACTACTATTTATATGTATCTATATACGAACAATACTTTCGCATTCTTAGTTTATCAAAGTAAACTTATTATGCACGTTTGATTATTAGGATAACTTTTTTCCACTTTCAAATACAACAATTCTAGTTGGTGCAACACTTTGCTAAACTAAATCGCTGGATGTAAAGCTATGTTCTGACGACACAATTGGTAATTCAACCCCCAATTACGAACTGAATTACATATATAACTAGCTATACCCAGTGTGCTTTGTTACATTAAAAGCAATGTAAATAAAAAAAAACACTTTACGATTTTGAAGATTCTAACTATAATAGTTTTCCAGATATACATTTTTTACATATTGGGGATGCGACGCAAATTATTGCTCGCCAATTTTTCCAAACGTTAATTTAGATTTTAATGTAACCTATGAATATTTTCCCAGATGGGAAATGCCTAGGTCCTATTGAAAGTCCGCCCATTTTTCTATAAATGTTCACATGAATGTCAAAGTTTTTATGTAAAATTTTTGTATTTGATTCATATGGGAGATTCCAATTTGTTAGTCATGTATTTTTGCTTTAATAGTTTCCCAGACATTTAATTCAATTTAATTCATATGGAAGGTTCAAACCCCCTCTTATGAGAGTCCGCCCGTTTTCCTCAACATGTTCAAATAAATTTTAATTCTAGGTCTAGTTTCCCAGACAAACGACAACGCCAAATTAAGGATTTTTCAATATTTAAGGATTTTAGCTCTAATAGTTTCTCAGATATACGAATTTATCTATTTAATTCACTTGAATATTAAAATTCTTCGTGCAAAATTTTAAGATGCTAGCTCTATTAGTTTCCCAGATAAACGATTTTTTGTATATTTTATTCATATGGGAGGAGCAATGTCCCCCCATTGGTAATCCGCCAATTTATTACCCAAATTGTAATAAATGCCACTATAGGCATTCTGCCCATTGTGTCCAAAAATATTCTAATGGATGTCAAAGTTGCCCATACAAAATTTGAGGACTGTAGCTCTTGCAGTTTCTGAGATATGCGACTTTTAATACTTATTTGGGCGTGACACGTCGCCCACTTGATATTTTGAAGTAAAAAGTAGCCTATAGTTCCTTGCAGAGATATAGGATGACTCTGTGAAAATTTCAGAAAAATAGCTCCAGCCGTTTATCTGTCTATAAAGTCCAAACAAACATACATACACGCATTCATTTTTATGTAAATAGATGGGGGTGCCCCCTATTGCTAGTCCTCCAATTAAAATTTGAGGACTCTAGTTGTACCATGTTCCTAGATATTAGACTTTTGAAGAAGTGGTCGTGGCACCCCTTCCACTTGCAATTTCAAAATAAAAAGTAGCCTATAGTTCCTTCCAGATATAGGGGAACATACACTGAACATTTCAAAAAGATCGCTTCAGAGGTTTAGCCTTTAAATATATAAATATATATATATGGATTCGTCATATTTTTTACCCTTCACCTTCGTGAGAAGGGTATATATAAGTGATTCCGTTTGTAATTTCCACAATATAATTTTCCGACCCTATAAAGTACATATATTCTGGATCCTTACTCGGACTCGATTAAGCCATGTCCGTCTGTCTGTCTGTTGAAATCTATTTTCTGAAGACCCCAGATATCTTTGGGATCCAAATCTTCAATAATTCTGTCAGACATGCTTTCGAGATGTTTCCTATTGAAAAATCAGCCAAATCGTTTCACAAATATCTGAAATATGTGCAAACATCTGAGACTACCTCTGAAAATTTCCTCATTAAATTATAAATAAAAGCATAAAAAACAACAACGAGATAATGCAGTAATATGTTGGTAATACAGCTTATATTTGTTTGAGAATGGTAATAGAGTGGATATGAAAACAGTCACTATTTCTTTCTGCGCTAATACAGTTTATATTTGTTTGTGTGTATGTTATATTTGACATGTGTGCAAAGATACAATTCGATGAAAAATGTACTACAAATGATGTATTTATTTGTTATACTTAGTTCTTTTCACTTTGATGCAGATATAAAATATAAAATTATAATAAAATACAAAAATTAAATTACATAATTGAAATTTTATAAAATTAAATAAAATTATAAAAATAAATAAAAACTGTTTTTTAAAACATAAATTGTAGCATTTTTATTTATGATTTGATTTTTTTTTATTTTATCAACTTAATTTTTGTTTCTTATTTTAGGACCAATTTTATTTGCTGTTGTTTCTCTGCAGGACATAGCGAGTCCAGTTTTTCAAAACCACAAAACAAAAGAATGGACAAACTTAGATAACATTACATTTTCATTCGATTGCAGAAATCGTCCCGTAGGTTTCTACGCCGATATGGAGTACAATTGTCAGGTAAAGTATAACATTTATTTAATGCGTAATAAAATGATTTAAAATTTTTAAATCTTATGTTATTGTTATCCAATACTAATAAGTCTAGACTCCACGACTTTGATAATACCGTAGTTCATATTTTGATTTCCATAGAGCCTTCGTCTGACCAGGGGTTTTTATAAAATACACATTTTTAAAGACAAACTATTTGCCGAATGTAATACTGACAGATGTTCTCGATTATCATCCTATATTATCGCAAGACGACTTTGAACTCAACTAATTTATAAATTCGATTTTGAAAAGAAAATAAAAAACAAAAATATAATTTGTTTGGGTTGTTATTATTTTTTAAAAAGTGAATTTGTTCTATATACAATTATAAAAGTTTTATATCGTACAATTTACATTTGACTATAGCTCCCATACAAAGATCCTATCACAAATTAACTTTTATGTTCATAATTTACTTGTAAATACCATTATCGCAATAAAGTTTAGCATAAAAAGTCTCTAACCAAAGCAAACGGTTAAGTTGTAGTAGTGTATGTAGCAGAGAAGACAATATCATCAGATCCTTCTCTATCGACGACTTTACTTTCAGATGTTTTTTCATTTAGTTTTAGTTGGTACTTTTGTTTGTGTTGTTCGAAAGTAAACTAAACTTTTAAAATCTTATTTATTTTTATAATTTTTTGCACCTTCAGATATTTCACATGTGTGATGAAGAGGGCAATCGAATACCGCATTTGTGCGCTAACGAGACTTCATTCAATCAGGAATATCGTATTTGTGATTGGGACTATAATTTCAACTGCACGGAATCGCCTGTAAGTATTGCTTATAGATCTTTCTTATATGATAAATATCAGTTTTAACAAATTGCTTGACTCTTTCAGAAATGGTTTTACCTGAATGAACTAACCTATGCGACAGAACCACCAGATGAAGATGATGATTACTAGCAATAATTATAAATGACTCCACATAATTCCACTTGATGTAGATCCATGTTCCAATGTATAGTAATATTTGTTTTTTTTTTTTGTTTTGTTTTCATCTGGAATATTGTGGAATGTTGATTTCAACGAATTTTAAAGTGGCGGTGATGTCCGACCAAATTCCTGCTTTTTCTGTTATACTTAAGATGTACTAAGAGATTCTGTTAACTTTATCCGAAATTATAATTAAAGTTGTAAAATATGTTTTGATATTCTATACTATTCTTATATATTATTATTCACATTTTCCAATCTTCTGTTCTCTATTGAATTGTGTTAAATTAATTATTTTGTAAATGTTTAATAATGTATGTATGTGTAAATTGTTAATTTAAAAATGTACAAGAGCCTGTAAGTTGTTTTAAATTTGTTGATATTTTAGCTAATAAAATGTGTTAAATATTTTTATACTGTTATAAAAATACATAAACGTACAATAAATATAACTGATTACATTTATTTTTCGGCTAGGAGAAATATTGGACCGATTTCAACCATTTTCATCAAGGGCTCTTAATCAATTCAGAAAGTTGATTTAAGATGAGTGTTTAACCATTTTTTTTTTTTTTTTTTTTTTGCGCGTTACGAACATCAGCTGAAACTCAATTCGAGGTGCAAAAAGACCTCGAATAGACTTCAATACTTTTACAGTATAAGACTGAAATTATGTAAGAAATAAAATGCTATATTTCGTAGTTTACGAAGGACTTACCAGCAATATTATGTAACGTTTTAACGTCAAGTTGTATTACTTAATTAGCGCTCTGAATTACTATTGCGGTTTTCACGACCCATTCGTTTTGATAGTTCATCGCGATGTGTTTTTTTTTCAACTAATTGTTTTGTTATTTGTTGGAATACATGTGTATGATACAAAAATGCATATTGTCACCTATGTAATTAGAAAGCTTTTCAACTTAAGAAACTATTTCATCGAAACGATAATAGAACTTCAGAGGAATACAAATTGTTGAGTCAGTTGAGTTTAGCTACTTAAGACAATTATCAAAAAACCGATAGAAAAACATAAAGTTACAGAAGGTTACAAAAGAGTGTATAATATCGAACCAGGTCCTAGAGCATTCAAGGAAGTTTTTAAGTTTGTCGATGGCAAAAAATCCAATGATATTGAAAAACTACAAGTTGGTGATGAGATTTACCATGACATTGATAAGGTTGAACAATTTAGAAGTCAGTTTTCTAGCGTTTCTGGTCTTTCTGCTTAAGAAGTTCTTAACTCTAAAAAATCCGTAGGTTCGGATAATTTCTCTAATTTTATAATAAAAATACGACCTTCTGCAATAGATTTTTTGGTTGTTATATTTAATAATTGTTTGAATAGTGGATATTTCCTATGTTATTGACAATTCCCGAACAATATCAATGCTATTTATCACAGGAAAAAAATATGTTATCGTCAATTTCAAAATTTGAGAAGGAAGCGGTTTCTCTAGACATCGAGATAGCTTCTTTATAAGCTCATTCAACTATATTGTAATTTTTTTATAGTTAAATAGTTTAAAAGTTATTTCGAAACGACTCTTTTGTATACGCACTAGGGATGCCAATCCCGATCCCGAAAATTCCGGGATTTTTCGGGATTAGAAAATCCCGGTATTCGGGAAATGAATCCCGGGATTTTTTACTAAAATTTTTTTTTAAATTCTTTTTTGAGCCATAACTTGAAAATTACGATCTTAGTTTATTTTTGACTTATGTAGAACAAAATTCATTTTGAACCTTTTATTTTTTAAAGTGGTATGAAACCATATATAGTACAAACCAGTGTACACTAAACAGGTATATGCAATCGAACAGCTGATAATTTTTTTGTTTTCTTATTTGCATACCTTCTCTGTCAAAATATGTTTTTGTTTATTTGAAACAAAATAAAATTTTAATAATAAAAAAATTTAAAATGTTTAGTTTGTAAAAAAATAATATTGTTTGCACAAAAAATACATTTCAACCATCTTCCGCATTGCGCCCTTTCTGAGGTCCGCTGTCTTTAGCCAAACTTCATCCGTTTAGAATAGAACTTTAATGGCACAAATCAGGTCATTCCAGATATCAACTATCCCCCGTATTGCGCACGTTGAGAAGGCTGTTGTCTTTAGCCACACTTTGGTAGCCACAACACAACTTTATTGGCACAAATCAGGCCAATTCAGATATCAACAATCTTTAGTATTGCGCCCGTTTTCGCCCACTTTCGTTTGCCAAACTTTTGTAGCTAAAGATACAAATTTCGTGGCACAAATCAGGTTATTCCAAAATCTTGCTTTTGTCAGATCCTCTGCCAATTCCTCTGTAACATTTACCAATAGCATCCACCTTAATATAAGTATATAAACATGCATATCCCTTAAAATTCCATTTAAAATCACTGCATGTTTTTTGAAATAAAATTAAGAATTTTTTTAAAAGACAAACATCAAAAAATATTTTAATTTATTTTGACATTGAGCTCATACAATTACAAAAACAAAATACATGTTGTTTATACCCTACACCACTTTAGTGGGGAGGGTATATTGGGTTTGTGCTGATGTTTGTAACGCACAATAATATTGGTCCTACACCCACCTTAAAGTATACCAATCGGCTCAGAATCATTTTCTGAGTCGATTTAGCTATGTCCGTCCGTCTGTCCGTCCGTCCATGTAAACCTTGTAATCAAACTACAGGTCGCAATTTTGAAGATAATTCAATGAAATTTGGTACATGATCTTCTATTGTCCCAGGGACGAAGCCTATTGAAAATGGTTAAGACCGGTCCATTATTTCACCTAGCCCCCATACAACTGAACCCCTCGAATAGGGCTTTTAAAACTTGTAATCAATCTACAGGTCGCAATTTTGGAGATAATTCAATGAAATTTAGCACATGATCTTTTATGGTACCGTAGACGAAGCCTATTGAAAATAGTTAACATCGGTCCATTATTTCACCTAGCCCCCATACAACTGAACCCCCGAATAGGGCTTTTAAAACTTGTAATAAAACTAAAGGTCGCAATTTTGACGATAATTCAATGAAATTTGGTACATGATCTTCTATTGTCCCAGGGACGAAGCCTATTGAATATGGTTAACATCGGTCCATTATTTCACCTAGCCCCCATACAACTGAACCCCTCGAATAGGGCTTTTAAAACTTGTAATCAAACTACAGGTCGCAATTTCGGAGATAATTCAATGAAATTTAGCACATGATCTTTCATGGTACCGTAGACGAAGCCTATTGAAAATGGTTAACATCGGTCCATTATTTCACCTAGCCCCCATAAAACTGAACCCCCGAATAGGGCTTTTAAGTTCATAATTATGTTTAATATACTCATATCTCGACAAAAAGCTGCAATAACCAAGTTGTATCAATTTGATGCCAATATTAGTATCAATAAATTACAATCAGCTCTTTTATGAAATTCATTTTTAAAATAGATTTCAATCTACAAAAATAATACAAAAATTTCTGCGGCTTTTCATACAAATTATCATATTTTCATACCCTTCACATTCGTGAGAAGAGTATATATAAGTTTGTCATTCCGTTTGTAATTCCCAAAATATAATTCTTTTAAATTAATTCTCTTAAATGGAAAGTATTTTGTTGTCTGCGTAGTATTTTGCAAGAAAATAATAAACCATTCCTCGACCAAAATTCATCATACCTTTTCAAATCGATTGATTTCAAATCGTTCGAAATCACCACTACAGTGTGGAGGGTATTATACATTTGTGCTGATGTTTGTAACGAATAAAAATATTTGTCCTACACCCACCTTAAAGTATACCGATCGACTCAGAATCACTTTCTGAGTCCACCGTCGTTTGACCCTAGCCCCCATACGAACCCCCCTTTAAAAAATATCTTAAACGACTAAAAATTTACTTACAACCATTGGTATCGCGATGAGCTTCAGCATTAGGGTTCTATAAATCGACTTTCGAATAATTAAACAATCAATTTTTGTCGAAAAAAGTCGAAAAGTCGAAGTCGACTATTTTGTTCCAAAAAAGTCGATAACTCAACCATCGTCTGTGAAAAAAGTCGACTTTGTTAATAAAAGTCGAAAAGTCGAAAAGTCTGAAAGTCGAAAAAAGTCGATAAATCGATAAAAGTCGAAGAATGTCGAAAAAAATCGAAAATAGTCCAAAATTTTAAAAAAGTGGAAAAAGAGTCAAAAACTCTAAAATAGTCGGAAAAACTCGAAAAAATCAAAAAATAGTCACAAAAAATCGAAAAGTCGGAAAAAGTCAAAAAGTCGAAAAGTCGGAAAAGATCGAAAAGTCGACTATTTATAAAATACTTATAGTCGAAAAGTCGACTTTTAATTAAATGAAAAAAGTCGAAAAATCGAAAAGTCGACTTTTCGTTTCAACTATAGAACCCTATTCAGCTTAACTAACCTTTATATAAAATTACATCCACCATCCCGATTTTTTGAGGATCGGCCCATATTTGACCCTAGCTCCCATATAAAGCCTCTTCTAGAAATTTAGTTTTTCACCAATAAATTTCTTAAATACATCGGAAGTAAAGTAAAATGCAACAAATTTTTTATGAAAAATAAATAATTTTTAAAATATGTATACTTTCCCATTTGTTTTTATTTGGGAAGTATGTATGTATGTAGTTACCAAATTTCTGAAATTTTGATATTCTAAAAGTTTTTATTTAATTTAGATTTAAGATTTTCATGTATAAAATAATAAAATTTATGTAATCCCGAAATCCCGTAAAATCCCGGGATTGCAATTTTCAAAATCCCGAATCCCGGGATTTGTAAAAACCAGTCCCGTTTTGCATCCCTAGTACGCACACGGCTCAGACCCTGAAAAATCACCTTTTGTTTATTATTGATTTCTTTCGGTACTGGGTATTAAAATAAACACAGGACAGTCGAAGAACTGATCGTTAAACGAGTAAGTTTTGCCTTTAAGTTAAATTTTTTACTAATACACTCACACTTTTTAATATTTAAACGGACTTTCTTCTCAATGTATCTTTCCTTGTACTGTATCAATTTTACAACCTAGAAGAAATCAATTGAATACAACTTTTGCTTAATTTTTAGTTGTTCTTCTAAAAAATAATTTCTCGACTTATTTTTTACTGTATTATTAAAAAATGTATTCAAATGACATGATGATAAAATGGTTTTAAAATTTCCAGCAGCTTTCGTCAATTTAATGTCGTAGGTGTAACGTCTGGGTAATAAAATATGTAGATCGCCATGGGTGTCATTAAAACCGATTGATGACAAATGTTCTTCAAGAGCAATCTGAATTTAGTTGGTCAAAGAATGTTTATTTATCGCCGAAAGTCATTTTACATGAGGACATTAAGTGTTTAATGAGAGCGAATGAATACCGTTTACCACAATTTTATAGACATTCAACTCCAGGATCGAATAGAGACTAATATTTTTCTATTATATTTTGTTATACCCTCCACCACCATCAGTGGTGATAGAGGGTATATATAAGTTTGTCATTCCGTGTGTAACACCAAGAAATATTCATCTGAGACCCAACAATGTATATATATTCTGGATCCTAATGAAATTCAGAGTCGATTTAGCTATTTCCGTCTGTCTGTCCGTCTGTCTGCCTCAAACACTCTCACGTTAAAACTAATCAAAATAAATTATCCAAATTCACTAAAAATATTCACTATTGTCCTAAGCAGTTTGGTATTGAAAATCAGCCAAATCGGTCCACAACGTAAAAAGTTATGAGTAAAAATTTCAGACTACCTCAAAAAAAATAAGTTTTTTTTCTAATTCTTGAGTAGTTTTCTCAGAAACTACTAAAGATAATGGAATGAATTTTGTCACACGTTTTTTTTATCCAAAACAATCGATTCAAAATTTCTCATAGCCCCCATAAAAATTCACATATTCTCGGAAATAGATTTATCGTTAATTACTTCGGCAAAAATATCTGTATCACCACGAAATTACCAACGTAGATCTGTGTAGGTCGATTATTGGTCACAGCTCCCATATATGGTCCACTTTCGAAAAATACTTAAATACAAATAACTTATTAAGAAATAAAGATATTGGAATAATATTCAACATAAATATGTTTTGTGTATACATACATATATCACTTTGCAACATATTTTTCAAGTTGGTCCATAATTGGTCACAAAATACTTAAATGCGCATAACTAATTTAGAAATAAAGATATTGAAATAATATTTAACATAAATATGTATTGTGTATAAATATATCACTCTGCAAAATATATTTTGGATCGGTCCATAATTGGGCACAGATCCCATATAAGGCCCATTTCCGATTACCACGTAAAGTAGATATGAAACACCCTGCAAAATGTTTTCCGGGTCGGTCCATAATTAGTCACAGCTCCCATATAAGGACCACTTTCGAAAATCGATTAAATGCAAATATCTAATTAAGAAATAAAGATATAACATAGGCTATATAAATATTTTTTTTTTCGGATCGGTCCATAATTGTTCATATCTGTCATATAAGATCCACTTCAGAAAATCGCATATTTCATTGATAAATAAAGATATCGGAATAAGTTTATTTTGTGTATATGTATAAGAAATCTTAAAAAAAATTTGGATCAATGCATAATTGGTCTTAGTTCTCATATAAGGCCCATTTCCATAAGTCACTTTTTCCAATATATTTCATTCAATACGGATAAAATCCGACATAGCGTGTTTTTTTATCGATAAATCATACTGCGAAATTTTGTTCGGATTGGCCAATAATTGGCCATATCTCCACAAAAGGTATATATGATTTCTAAATGATAGCACCCTCATCACGGAAGAACAATTTAAACTTTCACAATTTATTAAATACGTATCTAGTAATATTTATAAGGGTTTTCATAAAAAGTAGCTTACATGTGGAGGGTAGTTAAGTAGGGATGCCAATCGGGACTGGTTTTTAGAAATCCCGGGATTCGGGATTTTTAAATAAATCCCGGAATCCCGATATCAGGATCCCGGGATTTTCGGGATTTCTAAATCCCGAAAAATATAAAAAAAAATTCAAAAAATCTTAATAATTTACCGACAAAAATAAAATGTTTTATTTCATATTGCAATATGAATACTCTTAGTAGGTGTTTACTTTCCAATAAGCATTTTGTGAAAAGAAAAACAAATTAATTCAAAGTACATACTTAGAATAAAAATCTTTCCATCCCAGGCACTGAATAGAAGAATAAAAACCTGAAATAATACCCATGATATCCAAATTTACAATGGTTTCCAAATAATATTTAAATAGTATGTGTAATGGGGATCCATACGAGGCTGCATAGAGCACCTGTACTGCACCTATATCTCCTCCACCTTATATCCCGTGTTCACTAAACAAGGGAATTATCTTCTCGCCATCTTATTGACAGGTTGACTTCCATTATAGATATCCGATAGTATCAATGTCTATTTATTGCCCTTTTTATACCCTTAGTAGGGATGGTATATTGGGTTTCTCCGGAGTAGTGCTTTTGTTTTATACTGTCCTAAAATACGCTGATGAAATTTGAAATGATCGGGCTTTTGATCCGAGCCCCCATACAAAACACAGCTTTAAAAAAGAATTAGCGTACACAATTCGCTTAAAAAGAGAACTGTCGCAATGAAATTCAGCATAAAACATTTTATGTAACCGTAAATTCGCCCTCCAAATTTTATGAGGATCGACTCATATGATGGCGTCCTTTCCCCAAGCATATTTCAGAAAAATAGTTTTTTAACAATAAAGTGCTAGAATATATCGGAGGCGAGGTATACTTTTATTATGAAAACTAAATTACATTTTACTCTCATAACTGGTGTATGGGGTTATATGGTTGGCCTCGCCCGCCTATAATTTCGTACTTGTTATTTTTATATATCCGATAGTATATATGCCTATTTAGTATAGCAATGAAATTTGATATTCGTAAATCCCTGACGAGCCAAAACCTCTCTACCAAATTTTATGTGGGTCGGTTCATAATTGACCCTACCCCCATATAAGGTCCCGTTAAAAAATGACTTTAACGCTCATTACGAGTATAGCGCTCATTACGAGTATAGCGATGAAATTCGATACACATATGTTTCATGCGAGTCAAAATCTCTCTACCAAGTTTTATGTGTTTCGGTCCATAATTGACCCTATCCCTACATAAGGTCCCATCCAGATAAATACTTTAACGCTCATTACTGGCTTACAAGTACGAGTGTAGAGATGAAATTTGAGATAAGTAAGTTTCTTACTCGACAAAAGCTAAGAAACGTAAATCTTCCTACCGGAAAGTGTATGAACCAAAATTGGTCTAAAAAAATAATGAAAAATTTTATAAAAACGGTCAATGATTCACCCTACCTCTCATATAAGGTCCTATCAGTAAATTTGATGAGTAATATCACCCTGATGTTTATAGAAAAGCATATTCGGCATAGCCGAATATAGAACTCTTACTTTTTTTTTTTTGATATTTCAGCTTGTAAGTTAGTAGAGTCATCTTAAGTCCAAAAACTTTTTAAATTCTCTTATTTAGTACTTTATAATGTATAAAATAGCGGAAAAATACTTAAAAATTCGGGATTTTAAAATCCCGAAATTTCCCGGGATTTCATTTTTTAAAATCCCGGTTTTCGGTACTTTCAAATCCCGAAAATCCCGGGATTTTCGGGAATTCCCGTTTGGCATCCCTATAGTTAAGATTCGACATAGCCGAATATAGCACTCTGACTTGTTATACCCTACACCACTTTAGTGGGGAGGGTATATTGGGTTTGTGCTGATGTTTGTAACGCACAATAATATTGGTCCTACACCCACCTTAAAGTATACCAATCGGCTCAGAATCATTTTCTGAGTCGATTTAGCTATGTCCGTCCGTCTGTCCGTCCGTCCGTCCATGTAAACCTTGTAATCAAACTACAGGTCGCAATTTTGAAGATAATTCAATGAAATTTGGTACATGATCTTCTATTGTCCCAGGGACGAAGCCTATTGAAAATGGTTAAGACCGGTCCATTATTTCACCTAGCCCCCATACAACTGAACCCCTCGAATAGGGCTTTTAAAACTTGTAATCAATCTACAGGTCGCAATTTTGGAGATAATTCAATGAAATTTAGCACATGATCTTTTATGGTACCGTAGACGAAGCCTATTGAAAATAGTTAACATCGGTCCATTATTTCACCTAGCCCCCATACAACTGAACCCCCGAATAGGGCTTTTAAAACTTGTAATAAAACTACAGGTCGCAATTTTGAAGATAATTCAATGAAATTTGGTACATGATCTTCTATTGTCCCAGGGACGAAGCCTATTGAATATGGTTAACATCGGTCCATTATTTCACCTAGCCCCCATACAACTGAACCCCTCGAATAGGGCTTTTAAAACTTGTAATCAAACTACAGGTCGCAATTTTGGAGATAATTCAATGAAATTTGGCACATGATCTTTTATGGTACCGTAGATGAAGCCTGTTGAAAATGGTTCACATCGGTCCATTATTTCACCTAGCCCCCTTACAACTGAACCCGCCGAATAGGGCTTTTAAGTTCATAATTATGTTTAATATACTCATATCTCGACAAAAAGCTGCAATAACCAAGTTGTATACAAGACTTGATGACCCCCACGAATTCCATAATAATAGGTTCTCATATGACCCTAGCCCCTATGAAAAGCCCCCATCAAAATTTCACTTAAATGTCCATAATTTTATTCAACAATAAACGGCTTAAGTATGTATGTCTAAGGCAAGGTACAATTCAACTTAAATGCTTTATGATGGCAACTAAATCACATTATATTTTTGTCAAAGGTGTAGGGTATTATATGGTCGGCCTCGCCCGACTATAATTTCTTACTTGTTTTTATTTGTATTTGTTATTTAAGTTGTATTTTAGGTTCTCATTATAAAGTTTTATATTATCTTGAGCAATATAATTTAAATGTTTATCATATTTAACTTATTTAACTTTATTTATACTAACCGCAGAGTTGAAGGCCTAGTTGCTCTTACTCGTTTTTTTACATGTTATATAATGCCATTTATTGTATTATATAATAATAAAATAAATAACAAATAAAAATAAATAAATGTTTATCGATTGATTTCCTTGAAAGTTTCAATAAAATTGAAATTGAAAATTTAATTATTTTCAAACTGAATCAGTTCTTATCTGAGAATTTCTAAACTAAACTTTGCCTGTCTGGCAAAGTTTTTCTGCAAGAAGTTGGCATCGCATGCGACCTATAAATCATATGATTGCCGTAGTTGCCAGCTAGATTTTTCGAATCAAAATTGTAGTTATGGTTTGTAAAAAACGCAGAATTGATGCTTTTAATGTATGTTATCTTACAGACGTTAAACGATTATTTCAAAGTCAATATGTAGACTTTCATATGATAAATTTTATAAACAAACAAAAAATAGTTTTTTTTTTCAAATTATATATTCGACACGTTATCTCAAAACGTAATATGGTGACATTCTAAGGGCAGATTCGAATTTAACTTTTTTTAGTTATTTAGAAAATTTATTTATATGTGAACACATTTTCGGTTCTGTGTTGTGGGTAATAAAATTTCCCATATGTATTTTGACGTTTTAATTAATTTTTTGTGATATTCTATACAATAAATATGGCAACTACAAAGTACGGCAACTTTGTGCACAAACCACAGACCTGCGCCGATTCAGCTTAAAGCCGCCGAACAAAATGTCAAAGCCGAAGCTTTGACAGCTTGAAAATTTCGCTATATTGTGAATAATTTACAGAATATGGAATTAATTTATTTTAATTTAAAGTTTTCTTTTATCTAATAATAAACCGCTAATTGAAATTTGAACATCGTAAAACTTGTTCAACGTTTGATGTATATGTTTCGCTAAGATATTTTTGACTTTACGCGCTATCCGTAGCCGTGGGCTGCAGAGCCCTGCGCCGACAAATATTAACGGCGGCGGCGACTGACACTAAAAATGTCTGCGACGGCTTAAAATCGACTGTAAGCCGGCTAAGTTTTCAACTACGTTTAGTTTTTAAATTTTCAACGATTTTAAATAAAAACGGAATCCGAGAGATCAGAAAGTGGGATTTTGGAAGCAAATATATTGTTTATAACAACAAAACAGAGCAAGCTCAAAAGTTGTGTGAGAAATTATGCAGGGATGAATAAAAAATTCTTAAAAATCAAAAACAAATCCTTTCTCCAAGTTTTACGACGATCTGCCGATATTTAACCCTATCCTCCTTATAAAACATCTTGCAGAAAATCAGTTTCTAAAAAATTTTGCATAAAGAAAATTATCAATAACGTAAAAGCAAAGATATTTTATTTGTTTATTTACTAGCTATACCCAGTGTGCTATGCTACCCTAAAAGCAATCCACGGCAGTTATTTATATTGCGTGAGAGAGAAAGAATATCATTCAATGCAATTAATACGTAGTTTTTGAAACAAAAGTTTCTATGTGTGGACATTAAGGAAACTTCAAAAGAGAATTAAGAAAAAGTTTCTTAACAAAAGTTTACTAGTGTGGACCAGGTCTAAAAAAACCCCACTTAACGATTTTGATGATTCTAACTACAATGGTTTTCCAGATATACAATTTGTTACATATGGGAGATTCCACGCAAATTATTGCAATTTCTCTAAATGTTCTTCCGTAAAATTTGAAGATTCTAGCCAAAGTATATTAATAAAGTAGCATCACTTGAACAGCTGACTATTTTTTTTAAACTAGTTAAATGAAGCAAGTTGTCAAAGTTTGTTTTGAAAATTGTTAACATTGTTTACGTCGCCATTTTTAAATTGTGTTTTGCTATTTGTTAAAATTTGTTAAAAGTTGAAAAAGTGAATTAAAAGTGGTTTTAAAGTAGTATAAAAGTGTAATAAATTGTATAATATATAATAATATAATTAAATTGTTAATATTTTTAACTTAAAAGTAATATTTTTTATTTATGTTTTGTTCACATTGTTGTTCAAGGAAATTTTATTTTGACACAATCTTAAATTATTCCAAAAACAAAATATATGTGGTTGTTGTAGATGTTGTTGTACAACAAGAGATGTCGCTACTTTATTAATATACTTTGATTCTAGCTATAATAGTTTCTCAGATATACGAATTTTTCTATTTAATTCATATGGGAGCTCCAAGCCCCCCAGATGAAAGTCCGCCCTTTTTTCTCCAAAATGTTCAGATGAACATTAAGTTCTTCGTGCAAAATTTGAAGAATTTAGTTCTATTAATTTCCCAGATAAACGATTTTTTGTATTTAATACATATGGGAGGTTCCGCTCCCCTCATTGGTAGTCCCCCAATTTATTATCCAAAAAGTTTACATGGATGTTAAAGTTCTTCCAGAACAACATCATTTAAAGGGATCACAAAGAGATTGAAATATATTCCAAAAGTTTCACTTTGAAAACATTATTAGAGTGTATGAAAACTCGCAACTCTAAAGGCAGACTATTCATATTTTAGCGGTAATTTCTTTATGATTAAAATAAGTAAGGAGTAAGAGTTATATTCGGCAAATCATTTGTCGTAAAAAAGCAAATTTCGGAAATGGTCATATACATATGTATATATATATATGTATGGACTTTGATCATTAGATTAATAAGAACGTCGCCGTGATTTTCGGATTAGAGACTTAAATGTGGAATTGGGTCAATTATGGACAAAGTTCTCTATAATTTAAAGTATTTTTTTTAATTCTACCATAAATCTATCATAATGATAACTTTTGGAATGATGTATTAGCTATAAACTGATTTTCTGTAAGAGGGTTATATTGGCGGACCGATCCTCAAAATTTTATTTTTCATAAATGTAGGTTTCGGTTCTTAAAAATGCTTTTTTCTTCGACATCGACATTTGAAAGCCATTTATATGCGTTTAAGTCATTTTCTGAAGAAGATTTCATATACATATTTACATTACATATTTTCGTTCCAACAAAAATTGTTTTAATATGGTATTATTAAGTACGTAGAAGACGTTAAAATCAATTATTGAAGGCGGCAGGGTCAATTATGGCCTATAGAGATTTCGATTGATATCGAGCCCTTTTTGCAAAATGGACGTAAGCGAGATAAATTTTCGTTCAATTAGGATACTGCGTGTTTAATTTTATGTTTATATATTCAATAATTTAGAAAATTCAAAAAGTACCAGTTAAAGAACGAAAAATTATCAGAAATACTCCAGTTTAAATGTTCATTCACTCAAGTCCCTGATTGCTTAGTTTTATGTTTTTAGGCTCATTATAATAGAAAATTCAAATAATACCAGTTGAGGAACGAAAAAGCACCAAAAAGTCCCGTTTTATATGTTCAACTTACTCCATGCCCTACAGGTTTAATTTCATGTCTATAGGTTCAATATTATAGGTTAGGTTTATGTTATCACTTAATCCGGGCTGTACATTCTTAATTTCATGTTTCTAGGTTCAATATTATAAAAAATTCAAAAAGTACCAGTCGAAGAACGAAAAAGTACCAAAAAGTCCCCTTTTATATGTTATCACTTAATCCGGGCTGTACATTCTTAATTTCATGTTTCTAGGTTCAATATTATAAAAAATTCAAAAAGTACCAGTCGAAGAACGAAAAAGTACTAAAAAGTCCCTTTTTATAGATTATAATTTACTCCGGGCTCTACATATTTATTTTTATGTTTCTAGGTTTAATTTTATGGAAAACTTAAAAAGTACCAGTCGAAGTACGATAAAGTTCCCCTTTTATAGATTCTCATTTACTCCAGGCTCTAAGTGCTTAATTTCGAGGTTCAAATTTTGTAGCAAGCTCAAAAAGTATCAGTCAAAGAACGAAAAAGTACCAAAAAGTGCCATTTTATAGATTCTCATTTACTCCGGGCTCTACGTGCTTAATTTCACGTTTCTAGGTTCATTATTATACAAAAACTTAAAATGTACCTTTTGAAGAACCAAAAAGTCCCCTTTTACAGGTTCTCACTTAATCGGGGCTCTACACGCTTTCATGTTTCTAGGTTTAATATTATAGAAAATTCAAAAAGTTCCTTTTGAAGAACGAAAAATTACCAAAAAGTCCACTTTTATAGATTCTCAAGTGCTTAATTACATGTTTCTAAGTTTTAAGTCAAAAAAGTACCAGTCGAAGTACGATAAAGTACCAATAAGTCCCATTTTATAGATTCTCATTTACTCCAGACTCTACTTGCTTAATTTCATGTTTCTAGGTTAAATTTTATAGAAAACTCAAAAAGTACCTTTGTAGAACCAAAAAGTTCCGAAAAGTCCCTTAATTATTAATTTCATGTTTCGATTTCAATATCATAGAAAACTCAAAAAGTACCAATTGGAGAATGAAAAAGTACCAAAAAATATCACTTGGTACCGGTGTTTCAAATAACATCCCATTAGCATATTTAGTATTTCTTGAATAAAATCAAATTTCCCGTTTTTACCCCTTTTTGTACTTTTTTGCTCCCCATTAACGAAATACAAATTCTGTTCCAAAAAGTTGCAACATCGTATTGGGAGCCTGTTATTATGTATTCATATGTATAAGTTAATAAACCAAAGACAATGTTTCATAAAAAAGTACCAAAAATAGGTAAAATTTTCAGCCCTTAAACGTCCGAATATCCAAAAAGTACTAAATTCACATTTTTATTTGTTCGTCAAGTTATGAAGGATTCAAAAATATTTTTTAATGTTCTCTTGTTTAAAAGATACATGGAGTGCAAAAGAAGTACCAAATTACAGTTTTTACCCGTTTATTCCCCAAAGGGGCCGAATTTGAAAAAAATTACCGGACACCTGTCCGCTTTTTTTTAAATGAACGACGATAAGCTTTAACTGTTTTTGTATCTTTTATAGAAAGTTAAATTTTAAAATTTTCATAATTCACTTTTTCAACTTTTCACAAATTTTAACAAACAGCAAAACACAATTTAAAAATGGCGACGTAAACAATGTTAATAATTTTCAAAACAAACTTTGACAATTTGCTTCATTTATCTAGTTTAAAAAAAATAGTCAGCTGTTCAAGTGATGCTACTTTATTAATTTACTTTGACTTCTACTAAATATCTCACCATGACTTTTAGTTCTTTATTTTCATTTTCTAAATGATGTATACTTGTTTTTATTTTACCGTCTTAAATTCAAAATTTTGGTCAATTTGTCGTATAATTTGGATAGATTACGTTTACAAATATTGCTGAAGTTATGAATGTAAAACTGAAATATTTTGCCAGAATATTTTTAGTTGACCCAGTTTGCTTGCGAAATATCGGTCAACAATTTCACCTAGCCCCCATATTATGCCCTATTCAGAAAATTATTATATTGCTTATAAAAGCATGTATAGCGATGAAATTCAATATGAAAAAGTTTTTTTGGAAATGTATTTGTCAAAGTTTATGAGGATCGGTATATAATTGACTCTATCCCTCATAAAAAGTCTCCTCAGAAAATGACTTTAAAGCTCATAATGTACTGCAATCTAGCAACAAAATTCAAGTTTTAAAGGAACTAAAATATCTCTGTCAGATTTTATGAGAATTGGTCCATAATTGACCATACGTCTCATATAAGATCCCCTACAGAAAATTACTTTAACACTCATAACTGTCTTCATAATACCAGTTTAGCGACGAAATTTAACATAGTTACAAGTTCCACTTCAGAAAATGAATTTGCTATTTTAATGTCCAAATGTAAACATGAAACAAATAAAAATAATTTTGTTTACTTTTTTCTTAATTTGGTTATTTTTTATTCGAATTTTGGTTAGAAAAAAAATTTTGTTGTGGCAACACTGGTGGTGGGTTGGATTCACACCTGAGGCGCTTGATTTTAAGCCGACGCCGGCATTTTTGGTGTCAGCTGCCGTTAATATTTGTCGGCGCAGGGCTATGGCAACAACTGTCAGCGTTGACAACTTAGTGCTTTTAGTACAATTTTCTTGAAATTGTTAAATGTATTGTCTGTTTCATCATTTTGAAATGATCGGTTTTATGTGTTTTTGATACAAAGTTTTTCTGTTCCTAGTTTTATCATTTAGGTAAAGTAAAGAATTGGAATTTTTTATCTATATATGTATGTAACTAAATGTAATGTTTGTTCGTAATCGGTAAACTCAGCAACTACGACGCCTGATAGTACAATATTTCCAATATATGTTTCAGGGATCGTGAGAAGTGTTCCTGTAAAGATTTAAATTTCTACAACAGTAGCGTCGAAGTTTTAATTTTTAGTCAATTACGCCCAAACTGCTAAACCAATTATTTTAAAGTTTGAGGGGTATTTAGGTATTTACATGTAGAGTCCACATGTCTAATCACGGGTCGGGCGGCACTAGTAGTATATAATTTTTTTTAAGGAAAATTTTTTCGAAATTTTTTTACGAAAAATAGCGTTTTTTTCTTCAATGTGGTGTTTTTTGAAATTTTAAAGTTGACAACGCTGCCAACTGTGATGAAGAAAAAAATTAGTTTAAGCAGCACGTTCACGATTACAGTTGGTTGTTGGTGTTTTATTTTTGTCTCCTTGGAACGGATTTTGTAATCATTGTTAATTTTTTACATCTTAAAGAGAAATTATTCACGGTGCTTCAATGCTGACACGTTTCCAATTTTAAGTCTTATTGGAATCGGAACTCACTGCCAAAGGTTTCTCAATTCCTAAGTTATAAACAAAGTCTCCATCTCCAACAACAAAACGCTTTCTCTTTAAATCCACCAGCAAAGAAGTCAAGTGTATCTGTATTTTGTCTTATTTTTGTTATAAAAATAAAAAAAGCATTTTAATAAGTGAATAGTAATAAAAGGAAATGATGACCAGTGAAGAGAAACCTATTCGTGTTGGATCTAGAAAGAGTGAGGTAATAACATATTGTATGTATTAAATAATTATTTTGAAATGTTTGTTGTTGTTGGTTTTGGTGTTAAGCAACAATCAATTGTTAGTGCATGTATGTGATATTTAATTTTTAAAAACTATGCTTAAAAGAATTTTTTCTTTATTCAATGACAACTACAAATATATATGTACAATATACCTATGCACCTATCATAAGAGCAGTGTTATACAATCATCTTGCCACAAAATGTAACCAAACTAAAGTATAAACACCGAACTGTATACATTTCTTTAAGTGATTATCATACAGACACATATCCGTAGTATTTGAAAATGAATGTACACATGTATAATAATACAATATAATTTTCAAGTTCGTAAATAAAAACAATGTATATTTTTACATACATACATAAAATTTATGTATGTACGTACGTACATTCATGTGTATACATACAACTTTGTTGCTGAAGCTAAGATTATCAAGTACCTACAATTGGAGATAAAATTTTAAAAGATACCTACAATATACAAAAATTTTTTTATTAATCACAGACCAGTTATTTTAAGATATACAAAGAAAACGACAATCACGAATTTAAAAATATTTGTTCAAACAAATGATACATTCATTATAATGAAGTAATTGGGAAACTTTATACCTACTATGAACTTTGTACACATTATTAGAAGCAGTTTAGGCAGCTACAGGTTGTTTGGGGTGTTGAATCTCAATATAAAACCCGTACATTGGGCTTTAAAATGTATGACTTGTTAATTAAAATTGTAATATACCTATATTAAGAAGATTTGTGTATTAAATGTAGTAAATAATATTCAAATCGCTGATTTGCGAAAAAAGTTCTAAACATTTTATAATTTGTATATGCTATATATAATATTTATGAATATAACATTAGATTTGGTTACTTTTTGAAAAAGGAGGTTTTTATAAAACATTAATTCTTATTCACTACTTTACTCATATGAATATTTAATATTGTCACCTGAAATGCAAAAGGGCGTAAAAACAACTTTAAAAATTTTACAGGAGAGACAAAAAACTAAATAAAATTAATACTATAATAAAAATGACTTTTTCTTAAAAGTATTTTATCTCAACATCAGTAAACATGTTTGAATATAACTGTACCGCCAGATATTGTCTATTATGATGCTTTTAAAGACTTTAGGACTAGTGGAAATGCCTTTTAAATTTTATGTCAATAAAGTTACGCCTTTTTGCATTATAGGTGACGATATAATTTTATTCATATTCATTGATCTATGTTTGATAACATGTAAAAATTTGGGGCTTATATGATAATGGTGTCTTATACGAAACTCAAATACCAAGGTCTATAGGTACTTTTTCGTTCTTAAAAAAATACTTATTATAGCATTGAACCCAGAAATATGAAATTAAACATGCAGTATCCTGAGTAAATGAGAATGTACAAGATGAGACTTATTGGTACTTCTTTGATTTTCTATAATGTTATTTAAAAGTGTTGTAAAAAAATTAGTTCCAAAGTACTGTTCATTATAACCTGATACCTAGCTTATTTATAATAAAAGTTTGACCTTTAGCTGAAGTAAGTTTATTTTAGTAATTTTTTTTAATATTTAAGATTTTTGGATGAAAATCCATGCTTAATTTTATATTATTTATGTAGTATGTTGATATTGAATTATTGCACTTTTAAACTTTTTCTGTACTATAAAATTAATTTAATTTTTCTTTCTTTCAGCTGGCTCTCATTCAAACGAAACATGTGATTTCACGGTTACAAAAACTCTATCCTAATAAAAAATTTGAAATACGTAAGTGAAAAAATATAAAATTTAAATGAATCTACAAAAAGTCTTTTTCAGATCTGAATAACAATAAACATTTTAGGTATAAAATAATATTTCTATATACTTACATACATATATATCTGGTTTTTGAACTGAGTACTAGAACATATGTGGCACATTAAAGTCTTTGATATATTTTTGTCTATTTTCTAAAATCTTTATTACTTTTAGTGTGTGAGTGGTTTGTAAACGTCCAAACTAAACCCAAGTTTTCATATATATATTTGCTAAGTAAAAATTTATTTTAAATTTAGATAAGAATCATATTAATACCCGGTTTATATATCTGGTCTTATTTTTCAAATACGACAATCTGTTTGAAAGTTATATAAAAACTATTAAATGTTATAAAACAATCAATTCTATCTTACTTAAAAATAATTTTTTTATTTATGTCAGTCTTATAGTAAATAGGCGATATTTTGTACGTATGTACAATGTTTTTTATAGAATTCAAATTACACAAGTGTAAATAAAAACATTTATATTATGGACTTGAATTTATTATTCAAAAACAATAACACACAAAAAAATAATTGCAAATCGATTATTTAGTTAACATTAATATGACTTAAAAACGACATTTTCAAATTAACAAATTAGTAAAGGACTAATGGACATTGTAATACTTTTCTGATAATAAAATATACTAAGCTAAAATACCAAGTATTCATACTACGAATTTCTAATAAAACAGCAGAAAAAACATCTATAATAATTACTTCAAACATTTGAATAAAAACGGCAAGTAATTAATAAATATTGATTAGTCATTGTTGAAAACACTTTTCAAAGTACAATAATGATAAGAAGAATATATATGTAGCTTGTAAGAAATAGAAACAGATAATACTATTTTACCGTACGTTTGTTTTTTCCTACCGCAAAATCATTGATTGTTTTCTATTTATCTTTTTCGCTAATTTAAAAATGCCTTATATTTATGAAAATAGGATGATGAAATATGAAATGAAAGCGTACCTATACAATTTTTTAAATGTATGTTAATAAAAGAATGTTCTTAAATACTTATATATTTATGTATATGAGATCTGTGTCTTGTTTCTATATTTCTCGAATCGGCTTATATAACAGAGTAATAGCAGGATTCACTTTTGTTAGTCTTTTAATGGCCTATTAAATTTACTCCTACTTATTTTCAAAAAGCGTGAGCACTCGTTTGTTATTTATTGTAACCTAATAATGAGTTCTTAATTTGATTACAAAATCAATGATACAGTTTCAAATATTATAGCAGATATTTATTAAGATTTTTTACAAAATATACCTTTGTAAACTATTGACACAAATCTCCTTGCCAACTAAAAATGATATTTTTTAAGACCTTTAGAATTGACCATTTTTCCAAAACCCAAAATTCAGATGACACATTTCTCAGCATCTTTGTTTAAAATTTATCAAATTTATTATTATTATTATTATTATTATTATTATTATTATTAATATTATTATTATCATTATTATTATTATTATTAAGAAAATCACTAGCAACGGTTTGTACTATTCATAAATAATCAATAGACGATTTTGTGCCAAATATTTGAAAATCCGAAATCGTTATATTTATTTATTTCATATTTACTATTTTCAAAATAATAATTTTTATAGAAACAGCTTTACTATTGCTGACTATATTCCAAAGGTAAAAAAATATGATTAAAATTAAATCTATAATATTTCAGATACCATGACAACTATTGGAGATCGGGTCTTGAATATATCACTGCCTAAGATTGGTGAAAAAAGTCTTTTTACAAGAGACCTTGAAGATGCATTACGTAACGGTGGTGTTGATTTTGTCGTGCATTCGTTGAAAGATTTACCTACAGCATTACCGACTGGTATGGCCATTGGTGCAGTTCTTGAACGAGAAGACGCTAGAGATGCACTTGTACTTAGATCAAATTACAAAGGTCATACAATTGATACCTTGCCAAAAGGAAGTGTAATTGGTATGTGTTGGGAAATTGCTCTTTGAATAAAGTTATTCTCAAAAACCCTTTTTGTTTATAGGCACTTCATCTTTGCGAAGAACTGCACAACTTCGAAGGCAGTATCCAAATTTGGTCGTTTGTGATATACGGGGCAATCTCAACACCCGTTTAGCTAAATTGGACGCTGTTGATTCGAAGTTTGCTGGTATTATTTTGGCACAAGCTGGTTTGGTGCGTATGGGATGGCATGATCGCATTAGTCAAGTTTTGGAACCAACTGATTTATTGTACGCCGTCGGGCAAGGTGCTTTGGCGGTAGAATGTCGTTCAAATGACACCGAAATTTTGAGCATGCTTCGAAGCCTAATGTGTCTGTCTACCACGTGCCGCATCTTGGCTGAACGGAGTTTTCTCAAAACACTCGGAGGTGGGTGTAGTGCTCCTGTTGCTGTCTTTAGCAATCTAAACGGTGATTTGACAAAAGATGCCAACAATTGTGAATCTCTAAATTTACATTTGGATGGTGCCGTTTGGAGTCTTGATGGTTCTCTGGAAATTCGAGAGAAAAAGTCTTGTTCGCTTGCCGTAGATATTGAGAACAATAATGTAGAAGCTGACGACAGTAGCAGTGATGAGCCGCCGACGAAGCGCACAAGACGGAATAATAGCAACAGCCCCGGATTGCAAAGCCAAAATAGTCCTCCCATAATTAATGATGATGCTGATGTCGAAGCATTAACGGAATCTTATAACATTGGCGAATTGGTCGAAAAGCATATTAATCTGGCCAGAAAATGTCCTGTTGTGAGTTCAGAAATTAATAATGATGATGCAAACGGAAATCTGACTATTGAAAGTGGCGGCGGGGATGCCGACAAAACTATGGCAAACGCTTGTCCACTACCGATTGATATTGGTCAAGATGTTATGGGGCAATGTCCGTTTGTAGGCAATGATGCGAAAGTAGCACTTGCTGCAGCCGGGAAATGTCCAATGACAAAAACTAATCCTAATAGCAACAGTGGCACATCTAGTGGAGATCAGGTTGATTGTACTCCATCTGTGTCTGCTGCATCGAAATGTCCTTTCGCATCGATGCACAAGCCAAATGATCTTGTGTTTGCTACAAAAGCTAATAATAGTGAATCCGCAGTACATGGAAAGTGTCCCTTTTTACAGAAGACTGTTAAAATGTTTGATTATTCTGACGACGAAAAGCCCCAATCGCAACACATTTCAAATGTTCTTATTGAAGATGTAGACAATTTATTCTGTGGACTTTATCAACATGCCTGCCACAATCGTGAATTCTATGTGAAAAGCAATCGACTGGGACAACAATTGGCCGAGGACTTAATTAAAAAAGGTGCCTTAGATGTAATGAAGTCTGCTCAGGCTGAAATCCATAGCAAATCCTAATAAACATTTTCTACTTGGTTGGCATTCTAAATCTGCTAATGTTCTTCCTAACTCAAAGTTTCCAGAAATCTTAACGCATATAGGGGCATTATATTAAATTTGTTCGTTGAATTGGTCATTGTTACATAGTTGTATATGTACACTTTTTTGTTTTTTTTTTTCGTTATTTTTTGTTATCATTTGCATAAATAGTTTTTTCATTTTTTATTATGTTAACCATAGTTACCTTTAGAAGTAATTCTGTAAAAAACATTAGAGCAATCAATCATGTTTATCATTTTTATTAATTTTGTTTAAATCTATAATCATAATATGTAACTATTTAACTGATTGAAGTTGAACCATTTATTTAAGTTATACGTTTATACATACATATTTACATCCGTATTTATATACGAATATTATATTTACCAACGGTTTATTAAACGCATTTAAACCATTGTTAACTATAATAATTGTTTTCGAATGAGTCGGTTAATAAATAAAAAATATTTAAATAAAGGAATGGCATTATTAAGCATTAAGCAAATGATTATAAAATGTGTTTTATATTCACGTATACAGACAGAGTGGTATAGATTTTGCAGACATACCAGTATTTAAAAAAGAATTTTGTCATTATGCTCCATTCAATCGGCACTATATTTTAAAAAATCGGAAAGTTGTTGGCCAAAATAATGGTATAATAGAAGTAATATAGAAGTGATTTCTAAGTACATGTAAAAATATATGAAAATCTGCGAACTGTGTAGGTGTTTATTTATGTTTTTTCATTTTTTTTTACTACTTAAGAGAAATATTTCCCACTATTCTGCATTTTGATTTTATTCCTCTACTCATGACTCTAATTCTATTTCGAAGTTTGATATGTTTGTTAAAGTTATTTTCTAAAGCTGACCTTGTATGGTTACTGTGTTCAAATGTTGACCGATTTTGTCCATTGCATAATAAAAGTGCAAGAATAGAGACGGACATGGATGATACATCGTTTTAGAGTTAGAGTTTTATAGAACGCATAGTCAGCATAGACGACTGTCTTAATTCTCCATCTATCTAGTTAGACCAATAAGGAGTTCATAGCCATATCCCATAAAAGGGAGACAGAACTCCCTCTGAGGTGTGTGTCGATTAGCAAGTCTTGAAACATTGGCTCTTACTGTTTTATTTTGATTTTTCAAACCAACTTCAAATGCATCAAGTAAAATAGCATTCAGTTTTTTTTTATTTGTTCAAAAATTGTGCCACCTTGTGTTACCTTGCAGGAGGATAACAGGCAGAAAGAATCGATTGGGAATATAACAATGATTCGGATACGTCAAGATTCCAGCGACGCACTACATATCTCTCACTTTTAGTGTAACCGGCTCTACAGATATAATAACTTTGCAAACAAAAATTTAAATAATGTCGTTCGTGTTACAGTCAGTAGGGAAAGGAGCATTGAAATACCATGCAGAAATCTTAAAGGGGGTCATGCGCCAATGATCAAAATTTGCCTGGTCAGAGATAAGCTTTCGCTATACACTCAACCCTCATTTTATGCCAATTTGAATTAGTGCGGTTTCAAAATTCTAAAATTTTTCTTTGAAAAAATGATTTTGAGGAAAATTTTGTATGGAGCTAGTGTATCGTTTTGTGCGAATTTGAATTATGCGTTTTTTTGCGAAACGAACTAATCGCATAAAACGAGGTTTGAGTGTGTACGTTTATGGAAATTAGTTCACCCCGTTAAATGAGATTTGTGAGGAGTACAGGTATAATTTGGCCTTCACGGAAATTATAATAAAATACGAAAATCGCTCATATTCGATACATTTTTTGGAAGGACCAGCTAAGGTCTTCACAGCATTTTTATTGCATTAATTAATTTTTAGTTCCCTAACGGAGAATATTAATTTATGTATTAACTATTTGGACGCGAATGCCATCGGCAGCAACTTTAGGAAACAAAACTAATATGATATCACTAAGCTCTCTAAGACTTGGCTGGAAGCCTGCTGAAACCTCAGGGATTATAACATCGTCAGCAAGATCATGTCAGATGGTTACGGTGGTGTTGGAATATATATTCGTAGAAGTATCAATTTTACTTTGATTAATTTTGGCGACTGCAAACGATCAATCGAACGATTGCTTCTGATCAAAAGTTATCATCAGATGCATTGCAGTGATGCATTACGAAACATGCTCTTATTTAGACACCTTGAAGTCTAATTTGCCCATTTGAAAGCCAATTCATTCCCTTAGAGAGAACCAAAACTTCACCAAGGAAACGATACGAATTTGAAGACTTGATTTTTCTATAAATGTCTGCAAGTAATGTAGACGCAAGGCCAGATCCCAGAAGTTATCTCGAAGTTAAAGTAAAAAAAAATCATTAAACTTTTAAAATAGTTCTTGCGGAGGAATGAGATGATCAACTTTAAGCCATCTTTAGTCGGAAGTTAGTAGAAGCCATGTCTAGGTCAGATATTGCCATCCAACCAAATGTCTTACATATGAAATAATTGCCATTTATTAGTAATGATTTGTTTCACTATTAAACCCACCAATATGCTTTTAAATATGCAAACTAGTGTGATAATTCTTAAATTTTCTTTAAAAAGTTTTTTATAAAAACAAAATCTTTTGTCGATACAAAGAACTTTGTATGTAATTTATTAAATTCAATATTAAACTTAATCCTTAATATAGTAAAATAAATTTTTATCCGACAACTTAAAAGTAGGAGGGCATTATTCTGCCTCCGATTCATTCTGCGATGAATGCTTTTCATGCATGTGCAGTTCCATTTTGTGAACTGTTTTAAAACGTTTGTTACATTTTGGGTACTGACAAACATGATTAGTATTCTTACACTTTTCACTAAATATATGTGACTCGTATTTTTGCTGCGACCGAAATTCGGACGAACAATGCGGACATGCCTTTAGACGTTCTCCCATATGACTTGTCTCGATATGTTCGCGCAATTGGCTCTTTTGTTGAAATGCTTTACCGCAAATACTGCAGTTTATAACTTTCACTTTACCATCAATTATGCTTGTGTCATTGTTTGAGGCGATGCCATCCTGTTCATCAATAGTTAAATCCATTGGAAAGTCTTCGCTTACAGATATTGACTTTGTTTTATTACGTTTCAATGGTGTGGATTCGACCAAATTGCCATTTGTATTATTTGAATTCTCTTTTGTTGATGTGGCCAGCTTCCGTTTTTCTGCCTTCTCGGGTGTCTTTTTCAAAGGGGTTGCCGCATTGCAATCAATTTTCTTCTTTAACTTTGTAAATGTTGAGTTATCATTAGGAGTCTTCGCATTCTCTATAGTGTCTTCATCATTACTGATATGTTTGTCATCGGGATATACAGATTTACGTCTTGCTACTTTTTTGGGAGTTTTAGGTTTGATTTTTTCTTGTATTTTTGAATCGCTCAAATTTGCTACAGAATCACTTTCCCCTTTTTCAGATTTGTCCGAGGGAGGAGTCTTTCCATTCCCCTCAGCGATATTATCGTTATTCATCTGATTGTCATCGGGAAATACGGATTTACGCCTTGCGACTTTTTTGGGAGTTTTTGGCTTAACTTCATCTTGTGTTTTTGATTCATCTAAATTTGTTACAGAATCTATTAATTCGGATTTGTTCAAGTTTACCTGTTCGCCATTATTGGTTGGTGAATTTTTGGCCTTAGTTTGAGAAGCACTTGACGTTTTGGGTTTCGTCTCCTTCACCAATTTCTTCAGTCGCTGCAGTGTGTTTCGTAATTTATCAACCAGCAAATCAGTGTGTACCAACTGTACCGCACAAGATTTACATATGAGCACACCATTTATTTTACGCGGGTCCAACTAATAATATCCAAAAATGAAGATAATAAAATTGTCTGTGAGAAATTATTAATCTTGTTGACTTACATCTATGCCGGATATTTTCAATATCAATTCTGGAAGTAATTTACCAAAATACTCCCCAGATATCGGAATATTTTCAGCTTCAAGTGCTGCACAAACTTTACATCTTTTAGAAACCACCATTGCTACAAATTAAAAGAAATAAGAAAAGCAAGGAAAAACAAAAGTAAAACACGTTTTATTTAGTAATAAACTTCTAATTTTCCAGAATAAGAAGTGGAATGAAACACAGGGTGGTTGAAAATAAATAAATGGTGTTTTTTAAAATTTAATGCTATACTTTCTATGTATGTTAAGCTTGCCAGATTTGAAATCAACAAAAAAAGTATATCGTAGTTAAAAAAGCAGTACAATTAAATAAATAAATAAATAAATAATAAAAAAAATAAATTGTTCTAAAAACGCTATATTGACATTGGTTGTTATGATTTTTCACAAAAAACTTATATAAAACTAATTTATGACAAATAAAATTAATCCAATTACAAAATATTTTTTAATATTAGTGTGTTATTAATTTATATATTTTCTTTCAAAAATTTAAAATTTCCTAAATTTTTGTTTCGTTTGGTTTGTTTACATTTTCAAATATCAACCATTTTGATATTTTTTTATGGAGAAAAAATATCTGTTATAAATGCATCGAAACCTCTTTTGAGCTTAGTAAATCCACAAACATGCGACAATTTTCTAAAAAATTCCGTGTGCTTGTCGCATTATTGTTGTCTTGTGCAGGCCTTTAATATATATACATACAGTGGTGGAAAAAATAATATAAACGACTTTATTTTGGGGTGAAAACTAAATTTTCTCAAAAGGTACCCGTTAGAATTTGATGATTTGTATTTTAAATAAAAGGTCTACTTTCTTTTATAAATGGAGTTTGTAAGTTTTTTTTGCTCCATCGTTTTTTATTGCTATTTAAAAAATTTGTCATTGGAAAAAATAATAGAAACGATTCACAGTATTACACTGGGGACATAAGCTGAGATTTATTAAACTTCGTTTAGTACTTATTTTAAAAAATTTTAATTATAAATGAAATTCTTAATATAAAGGTATACTTTTTACTTTAAATTTTTTTTGGACTTGTGAAATAATGCTAAATTAAGTTAAATTTAACACAAAAAGTTCACAAAACCTAAAACATTTTAAAATTCAGTTTGAATTGTAGGTAGTCTACTGTAGTTCAGATAAAATGCACCTTTTTCCATAAAATAAACGTATTAGATTTTAGAAAAGGTAATGAAAAACAAGTTAGAGTGCTATATTCGGCTGAGCCGAATCTTAAATACCCTCCACCAGGGTATATATAACTTTGTTCTACACAAATTGATAATGCAAATAGTTAAATAAGGTTAAAGCGCTTTTAGGGGCAGTTCCTAGTATGGGAGATAAGATCAATTATAGACCGATCGTAAAAAATTCTTTAATCAAAATTTCTGTACATAAAAGCTATATTTCAGTAAAATTTTGTATCTATATCGTAATATAGTGTACAGCTTTATTTGGTAATGAGTAATGTGTGTTTAAGAGATTTTCGTATGTATATAAGAGCAATATTTTTGCTAAATGTATGGATATCAAGATTTTGTAATGAGTTATGTGCGTTTAAGTGATTTTTTGGAGGGAACATTGTATGGGAGCTATGACCAATTATGGACCGATCGGGAAAAAAATTTCACAGTAATATTTCTGTGCATATGAGTAATATTTATACCAAATTTTATATGGATATCTTAATTTAGTAATGAGCTATGACCGTTTAAGTGATTTTCGGGAGGGGACCTTTTATGGGAGCTATGACCAATTATGGACCGATCGGGAAAAAATTTCACAGTAATATTTCTGTACATATGAGTAATATTTATACCAAATTTTATATGGATATCTTAATTTAGTAATGAGCTATGGCCATTTAAGTGATTTTCGGGAGGGGACCTTGTATGGGAGCTATGTCCAATTATGGACCGATCCAGAAAAATTTTTCTTTGAATGAATTCCATTGACATAAGATTTTAATTTGTAAAATTTTGTGAAGATATCAACATTCTGACGGAAGTTATTAACAAAAAACCCATTTTCCGGGAATATGTACTTTTGTATGGGAGGTATATGAAATTGTGGACCGATTCTAGCAATTTTCAGCAGGGATCAAGCTCTTGTGTAGAAACGAATGTATGGAGATTTTCATGGAATTATCTTGCATAGTTTTCGAGAAAATTTCATCAGAATGTGTAAAAAATGCTTATTTTTTTCGAGGTTGTTTTAAATTTTGATTCATAACTTTTCCCGGTGTGAACCGATTTTGCCCATTTTCAATACCAAACAACTTATGAAAATGAAGAACATTTTGGGTGAATTTGGTTAAACTCCATTGCTTCGTTTTATCGTGAGCGTGTTTTACACAGACAGACGGACAGACGTACATAGCTAAATCGACTCAGAATTTGATAAGGACCCAGAATATATATACTTTGTTGGGTCTCAGATGAATATTTCTTGGTGTTACACACGGAATGACAAAGTTATATGTACCCTCTATCACCACTGATGGTGGTGGAGGGTATAAAAAACATATTTTATTTCCCTCGTTTAAAAGAATTCTGTTTTATTTTTTGCAACAGATCGTATTGGGTCTATACCAGTATCAATTCCCAAACAGTACTATACCTAAATATAAAATTAATTTTTGAAATTTTTACATTTCTTGAAATTTTAGTTTTAAATTCAACTTATTTTACCTGTCCATCAAGATACTTTGATATTTAAGCCCCTTTTTAACCACCAAGAACGGGTTGAATTGCCAAAAAGTGAAATATTGCTCAAAATCGGGGCCAAAAATCGGTGGATTATAGTTATCTATAAGCGGATTCGGCTCGAAATCTTTTCAAGAACTAATTTTTTAAGTAATTTAGCAATGTTAAGCAATTTCTTTCACAGTTCTAACTTTTTATTAAAGAAAATTTGAAATTCGTGGCTCCAATTCAGCCGTCAGAGCTCATATGGTCAACCAGGCGTTGAAAAAACACACGTTAACATAAAGAACCGAGGAAACAGTATATTTTGATATTGGGAATATCATTTACAATTCAAATTTTTAAAAATAACTACAAAACGCAGTTTAAGAAATCTCAGCTTATGTCCCCAGTGTAATACTGTGAATCGTTTCTATTATTTTTTCCAATGACAAATTTTTTAAATACCAATAAAATACGATGGAGCAAAAAAATTTACAAAGTCCATTTATCATAGGAAAGTAGACCTAAATACCTTTTATTTAAGATACAAATCATCAAATTGTAAGGGGTACTTTTTGAGAAAATTTAGTTTTCACCACTATATAAAGTCGTTTCTATTATTTTTTCCACCACTGTATATAATTAATATATCTTGAATTAAACATTCGATCTGTAAACTTATACAGAAACTGGCTGTTAAAGATGGGCAATGTGACGCTAAGCATAGAGTTTGGAACTCACCAAATGATACGCCGACGCAAGATTTCATGGTCAAAAGTATTTTTGATGAAAATACTTCAAATCTGCTATCCTTTAGCCCTGAAATGACGAATTATGCCAAATCAACTAGGAAGTATTTAACATTTTGGAAGGGTTGTGTTCTACATACTTAGATATTGATTCAGTAGAATGCGAACCTATTGCTTGAACGGAAAACTACCGGATCGTATTTTTAAACAGATAAAAACTTGTATATATGTATGTAAATACATACATATGTATGTACATAAGTTCTTTTTCTTGATAATTTTTTAAACAGATTGTCAAATGAAAACTGAAAATGATAAGTATAAACGGTATAGATTTTAATTTTTAATTTGTAATATATTAAATTCAATCTAAAATTTTATCATTTAT